>NW_010972898.1:5765658-5768072 GCF_000737465.1 Haliaeetus leucocephalus
TGGTGCTTTGTTGTCGGCTGGCTTAAACCATGACAATGGTGGGTTTATGTTTTTACTTTTATTCTGACTTATTACATTCCCATTTTTACATTGTGAAACATATATTAATGAAGTCTGTGTCAGGGACTGGAGCTCACTCCATTTGTTGTGGGCTCACCCTGGATGGCAGCTCAGCCCCATGCAGCTGCTCACTCATTCCCCAGAGAGGGATGGGGAGAATCCAAAGGGAAAGAGCAAAAAGCCTCATGGATTGAGACAAAGACAGTTCAATAGGTAAAGCAAAACTCACACATGCAAGCAAAGCAAAGCAAGGAATTCATTCACCACTTCCCATCAGCAGGCAGGTGTTCAGCCATCTCCAAGAAAGCAGGGCTCCATCATGCATAACGTTTACTTGGGAAGACAAATGTCTTCCAAACATCCCCTCTTCCTCTTTCTTCCCCCAGCTTTTATTGCTGATCATGATGTCATATGGTATGGAATATCCCTTTGGTCAGATCGGGTCAGCTGTCCCAGCTGTGTCCCCTCCTAAATTCTTGTGCACCTCCAGCCTACTCACTGGTGGGACAGTCTGAGGAGCAGAAAAGGCCTTGACGCTCGGTAAGCACTGCTCAGTGATAACTAAAATGTGGGTGTTAACTCCATCCCAGTCATGCCCAGTACACCCTTGTAAAGAGTTCAACTGGCCTGCTTCAGGGCCAGCTTGCTGATGAGGGAGAGCTGGTTTAGGTGCCTCAGCTGGCCTTAGAAGAAAAAAAGTGTTGGAAGAAGCCTCAGGAAGGTCCCACTGAGCTGCTCTGCTAGGAAGCCTCAGCAAGAGCTCCCCATTCTTTCACTTGGAAGCTGCTTTGAAGCAGAGGCTCTCATGTTTGATACCAACCTGAGCCATGTTGCAATGGTGCTGCAGTCATACCCATTGACCAACTTGACCTCAGACTTGCCTCAGCATTAAGAACTTGCCTGGTGACCACTGGACTGTCTGATCCCAGTTGGTGTTTCTGGACCTGACCGTGACTCACTGGCTCCACTTCCTGGCTTGACCCCAGACCTTCCCCATCAGTAGGGACTTGCCTGGTGATCTGGACTCTCTGCTGAATCTGGCTACTACCCCTGTGCTACGGTCCTCCTCTTCTTGCTTGGGTGCTGTCAGATGGAGCACTGCTCCTGCCAGCCACGTTACCATCCACAGCTCCCCTGCCTCTGCTGCTCCCTGACACTCCCATACCAAAAGCAAATGATGAATGTGACATTCAGCAGACACAGCTGATACTACCAAGACTCTGGAAAACTTGCTTTCATGAGATGACAGCTAACATACATAATAGAATGTATTAGATGAACATATGGAGAATGAAAAAGAATTTTGCACAACAAAAAGGGTGCATGTGGGTGGGACAGATGGACAGATAGATAAATCGATCAAACTGAAGTGAACATCTGAGGAATGGGACCCTCTCAAGAGAACTGCTATGCAGTGAATACAAGGAACAACTAAGAAAGAGAAAAAAAAATAATGTGAACTACCTGATTTTATGATACAGTCTGATCTTTTTTCTCTGAAAAGCAAAACTGTGATATCCAAAAAGAGATAGCAGATACATGATACGAAATTAAGAACAGTAAGCCTCCAGAATAGTTAATATTTATTGAAAAGTTAAGAGGGGAACTAAAAAAAAAAAAAAGCTGTTTCAAATCAATAATTTTGTGGACATTAAAGAAACATGCACAAAAGTGACTCAGGTACCTATGTTGAAAAGATCCTGTGGTACATCCTGAACAGACACCCAGTCCAGACAAATGGGAGACCAAAATACTGTGTCAATACTGTAATATAGACCCAGTGCTTGCCATAAATGCATCCATGTATAAATGGGCATAAGGAGTACTGTCAGGAGAACTGAAATTAAGATATTTAACACAGAAAGATAAAATCCTTTGAAATAAGAAAAGGACAGGCAGGAAATAGATTTTTTTTTTTTATTATTTCTCTTAACTAGTTGTAGAGTATCACTTGAAAATGTCACACAGCATGTTTAAAGTTTCTGGATAAAGGAAAGAAACAAAGGGAAGTGGGATGTTATGTACTGTAGGAGGGATACATTTTTGCTAATCAGGATATCGTGCCAAAAAAAATTATTTTCTTAGTTTTGAATAAGATTAATGAGAATAAATATGCAAAGGCTTGCTATTAAAATGACTAAATGGAAGCATATCTCACCCTGTTTACTGCAGCCTTATTCAGGAACCAGCCAATCTCCATCTGATAGTTCTGAAATTTCAAATCCAATACCAGGTATTTTGAGCAGACCTATTTAGTACATAATTTAACAATGGTGTTGTCCTGGTTTCAGCTAGGATAGAGTTAATTTTCTTTCTAGTAGTCAGTATAGTGTTATGTCTTGGATTCAGTATGA
>NW_010972898.1:5768500-5773585 GCF_000737465.1 Haliaeetus leucocephalus
TGAGTGAGCATCTGTGTGGTGCTTAGTTGCTGGCTGGGATTAAACCACGGCAGGTATACAATTAAAAATTGGTTATTTAGGACTTATATGTATGAAAAGAAAAGAATGGTTAGGGTCAGGTCTGTCAATGTGACCACTACCAACATGCACTGAAGAAATCAGGCAGGAAAGGGAAATAAGTGGAAAGAGGGGCACAATGCAACTCTGAGTGCATTAAAAATTGATTATGCTAAATGAAACCAATATGCTTTATAACTTTGGGGGGAAATATGGGAAATAGAAAAGATATCTTCTATTTAAAATTCAGGTTTTAATTCAATGTTACATGGGAAATTTGTTAAGGTGGAAGCACTTTAATACAGTGCAGGTAAAGTAACTAGAGAGCATATGACAAAAAGGAACTTCTAGTCATGAGAGAATGAAACAGTGGAATTTCCAAAGAAATAATGTAGTCTTATTTAATATGTTCATTAATGATCTTATCATAAAAGTAACTTTATTTGCTGAAAACACTTTATGAGATATTGACAGAAGACTATGATGTCGTTAATGATGACATTGAATGAATATAATAATAAATTGAAAGGCAATAACATAAAATGCACTGTCCTGGAACAGGGACTGAAGATTTCTGCTTCAGGCAGGGATCTAATCATCTGGAAATGACTGAGAAAACAACAGCTGATTGTTGATATCAGTACACAGTAAAGTCATAAGACATATGAGATGAGATGTATTATGCAAATATATAAAGACAGGTAAGTGTAATTGTAATTCCTATTGATCTTAAGAATTGTATTTGCAATACAGTTAAGGTAATCCACATTTAGAGAAATAAATTTAACTTACTACAGGCAAATGAAAAAACAAGTAATATATACTACTAAAACTTAGTATGGGAAAGGAGTGGGATGGACTGGGAAAGTATAGGAAAATGTAGAGAAGCAGACTAAATGAGGTTGAGTATCCCAAATAAAGGCTGAAGGAGAATGTGATTACCATTATAAATACGCCCGTAAAGTACACCAGTAGTTAGAGCCTATTTCAACTAAGAGACAAGGCTGGCACAAACACAGATTAGTATAAACTATCAAAAAATAAAGTAATGCTGGAATTTGGAAGATAGTCTCTAAATAACATAGAGGAAGTTGAGAATAAATACCTACTTGCATTTGGGGAGCAAAAAATAAGTGATACAGAGTTCAATCAGTTCATTAAAGGACTGTACGATGGCCCTTGAATCTCACAGTATGTAAGTGCAGTAACGCACACTGAGATAAACAGTTTAAATTATTCGCACTCTTTTATGGATTATATGATTTTTTTTAAAGTGTTCTGAGTTTTCGATAAAACAGTCTGAAAAACAACATTGTATGCTAGTTATTTGGAGAAAATAAGCTGAACAGCAGGAAGAAAAAAGGAAGGACAGGAACAAGAAAGCTCTGAGGTCAAGATTAAGACAAGCAGATCACTTACCAATTACAGTAGTGGGCAAAACAGACTCATCGTGGGGAAATTAACATTATTTATTGCCAATTAAAATAAATATTTAATTACTGAGTTGGGTAGTGGGGGGAAAAAAAAGAAAAAAGAAACAGACATTTACACCTTTCCTCTGCTTTCATATTTAAAGCACAGATTTGATATATAAAACATAAGGCTCAACTTCTCTCCAAGCACCTGTCCTCCACACCCTGTTATCATCATGGATTGTACTCAGTCCCTTCAGTGAGTCAACGGATGGCACTGGGGTGGTGGGTGGGGGTTGCAGTCAGGATATACCAGCTCCTCTTGGCTGCTTCTTCCTTCCCATTCTTTTTCTATGCTCCAGCGTGTTCTCCACAGGACTCACTGCCTTTGTGGTGCTTCAGTGTGGACTCATCCCTGAGCTGCAGTGCCTTTGGAAGGTATGCCTGCCCTGCCATGCAGCACCTCCTGCTCCTCTGACCTTGGTGTTCACTCTGTTGTTCTGCATTCTTTTTGTTCCCTCTTCCTCCCTAGCCAGTATTTTCTGCCCTTTCTTAAAAATCTTTTCACAGAGGCTCCACCAAGTTCACTGATAGGCTTAGCTTTGGCCTACGGTGAGTCCATTGCAGAGCCCGCTGGAAGCAGCAGCGTTTGGCAAAGGACAACCCTTGACCTCTTCACAAAAAGGCCACCCCTGCTACCCCCGGCTACCAAAGCCTTGCCTTATACATTCAATACACCTTCCAACCTGATAACCTTCTACCGTGACTACCTTGATAGATGAGGGGAGAGCAGTGGATACTGTCCACCTTGACTTCAGTAAGGTTTTTGTCACAGTTTTCCATAAGATCCTCATGGAGAAGCTGATGAAATAGCAGCTGGACAAGCAGACAGTGAGGTGGATTGAAAAGTGGCTGAATGGCTGGGCCCAGAGGGTGTTGATCAGTGGCAAAAAGTCTAGTTGGACCTAGTAACAAGTGGGGTACCCCAAGAGTCACTACTGGGTCCAATCCTGTTCTAAATCTTCATTAATGAGCTGGATGACAGGGAAAAGTGCACCCTCAACAAGTTTGCTGATGAGACAAAACTGGGCACGAGTGCCTGATACACAAGAGGGACGTGCTGCCATCCAGAGGGACCTCAGCAGGCTGAAGAAATGAGCTGACAGGAACCTTATGAAGTTCAACATTGAGAAGTTCAAGGTCCTGCACCCAGGAAAGAACAGCCCCATGCATGAGTATATACTGGGGTCCAATTCTCTAGAAAGCAGATTTGTAGAAAGGGCCTTTGGACACCCAATGGAGAACAAGCTTAACAGAAGCCAGCACTGTGACCTTGCCACAAAGAAGACTAATGATATACTGGACTGCTTTAGGCAAAGTATTGACAGCAGGTTGTCAGTGATCCTTCCCTTCTACTCAGCACAGGTGAGGCCACACCTGGACTGCTGTGTCCAGTTCTGGGCTCCCCAGTACAAGAGAGGCATGGACATACTGGAGAGAGTTCAACAAAGGCCCACAAGGATGATAAAGGGTCTGGAGCATCTCTCCTATGACGAAAAGTTGAGAGGTCTGGGACTGTTCAGCCTGGAGAAGAGAAGGCTCAAGGGGGGATTTCATCAATGTATATAAATACCTGAAGGGAGGGTGCACAGAGGATGGATCCAGGCTCTTTTGTGTGGTTCCCAGTGACAGGACAATAGGCAATGGGCACAAACTAAAACACAGGGGTTTCCTTCTGAACATCAGGAAACTTTTTTTTTTACTGTGAGGGTGACTGAGCCCTGGCACAGATTGCCCAGAGAGGCTGTGGAGTATCCATCTTTGGAGATATTCAAAGGCCATTTGGACATCGTCCTGGGTACCAGGCTTTAGGTGTCCCTGTTTGAGCAGGGGAGTTAGAGCAGACGACCTCTAGAGGTCCCTTCCAACATCAACCATTCTGCGATTCTGTTATCAAGTGTGTTTTAAAGATGGAAATGTAGGCCAAGATTCATTTTCAGGCTCAGTTACTGGGGTAAAACTGTTTTCCAGTGGCTGGAGTCTTCTAAGACCAAACACTTCATTTATTTAATATTTGGAATGGGAGGCGACTGGGTGCTAGGGTTTAATTAAAATATAACCTAGTGTGACATAAATGAAAACTGGCATGTGAAGCAGGTGATCTTTCTGGATCCTATATAGAAGGCTAAACAGTGACTTGTTGACCTTTAGTGGTTTTATGCCATCATGTGACAGATGAAAAAGGTAACATCTTTACCAATGGGAACAAGAATTCAGTATTACCTGACTGTTTCCATTTCATTCATTTGTTGACATTTTCCATGGTCATGTCAGAATCTCCTTATTATGTTTAAGAAATATGTTTTTTTTTTTTAATACGATAGCCTATAACCAGAAACAGTGCTAGAAAATGTTTGTGCACAGGGTTCATGAACTACTGGTCACAGCAAATGACCTTGGAATCTGAAAACATCATCCAGCCAAGCAAGTAATATTGGATTTGTGTCAGAAGCGTAAAATATTTAAAGACAAATAATAGAAGATCACAGGCAATTCCAGCATGGTGTGTGTGGACAGTTTGGCAGCTCTTAGATTTACAGCACCATGGTTCTGTCTGTGTGGGCATAAACCAGTCAAGCTGTTCTACAGCAGGTGTCATAATGGTTTTACAGGGCATTTAAAAAGGAATATGCAACAAGGACACATTTTCCCTAAGGAAAGCCATAAATAAGAACAAAACATTTTTTTCAAGAAAGAGTAAAGGGCATTTAGCCTGTCAAAACACATTCCTTTCTCTGTATTTCATTTTCTTCATTGTGCTATATAATCACTGTTTGTTGAATGATTCCAGCGTTTTTCCATGAATACCCTTGCCTAATAGGCCATTAGATACATTTATTATTCTTCAGAAGCCAAGTTGCTTTTCAAAGTCTGCATAATATGAATTTGTTTTGACTTCTGTGTATGCTAGCTTATAGTGTTACCAGTCATGTAGGTTCAAAATTATATTATTTCTTTGTGCTCTTTAAATTATGTAGTCTTTAAACCAATGTTTATTTTCATACTTACATGTACACAAAACAAACTAACCAAGCAGCTGAAAAGGTACAGCCACAGTATAAATGGTAAGTTTAAACACAGAAAAGGAGGACAGTGCAAATGTAAAGTGTTAACAGAACTCAAATCACACACGTTGGGCCTAATTGCCCATTGGCCAACTGCACAGTGGATGGATAACCCAAAATAAACAAGTACCCATCTCTGTTAGGGTTGCATACAGTTAACACTGATAGTAACAGAGATCCAAACAATGATATTGAAGTCATAACCTCCTGTACTGGGGAAGACAAAGAAAGAAGCTATTTGAGATTGATATCTTTTCCTTTCACTGAGGTTCCGTCATGTCAGGATTGAAGTAATGCACAGAAAAAGGAACTCTCTTATTAATGTTGTTAAAATAACCTAAAACATTATTCATTCATTTGGAAATACTTTAAAGATTTTTTTTAAAGGCCCTTGTGCAGTCATTTCATTGTATCTAAATCTTCATCTTTTAATAACATTTTTTCAGTCATGTTACTCAGTCTCTCAGTTAGTGTATTGGGTTTGTGTGGCA
>NW_010972898.1:5774672-5794971 GCF_000737465.1 Haliaeetus leucocephalus
TGGCATCCAGCCAGGATCAACTCACCACAGTTAGCAAAAAGTGTGCATTTCAGACTTTCTTCCAGAATTTCTTGGCATCTCTTTCAGAATCCACTCAATCATGCACCTTGGGTGGCTAACTTAACTCATTCAATCCTTATATGTCTTGTCCCTTTCTTAGATAAAGGCTTTTGGGACTTACTGGACTTACTCTTCTTCCAGATCTGTAAGAGTAAAATCTTACTATTCTCCTTGGAGAAAAATGGAGACATCAATGAGCAAATAGATCCTGGTGCTGTTTTCTTTGTTGTTAGTTGTTTGCCCTTGATCTTCTTTACTTCCTTGGATTTAACTCAAGTAGGTTAAAATGGAATACATAAACCAACTATGAAACAATTATGGAAATCAGTGCATGAGTTCCTGGTTATTTATTGGGGTACTACTAAGGTACTACTCCTAAAGAGATTAATAGACTAATACCTTCCTCAGAAGAAAAGATTCCTCAGTTCCTGTTCCAAAGACAGTTATCATCCATGTGGTCTTTAACCAGCCTCTCTGATTTTCCTGCAGTGTTTCTGAATTAAGGTAGTGCACATATGTAAACAGATCTTGGCTGGGATACCTGTCATTTGTGCTGAGCGGCTATTTCTTTTTTTTTTATTCTAGCATCACATATTCTTTCAAATTAAGTGGCTTAAACATACGCTGTATACAAATTTTTTGAAAGTTAATGATAAAAGCCAGTTATACCCCTTCACAGCTGAGTGCCCTTGGAGATCATGATCTTTGATTTAACACTCTCTTTTTCACACCAGGAAGCTTGCATTCTTCTTCTCAGTGGGAGGAAGGGAAACAAACCGTAGCCTCACTTGAGAACTCCTTGACTGGTAGAAGATGAAAGGTTGGCTACAGTGAGGCTTAAGATCTCCCACTTCTTGAATGACTGCTGCTACCTTTTTTTAGCTCTTACCAGAGATATCGTCTCAAACTGTACTTAAAAAATGAAGACATACATGTGCATTCTGCTGTGAAGCTTTTGTATTGTCAGCTAGTTCTAAGAGCATTTTCAAAATGCCAACCACAATGAACAGGCAAATGGAAACAGAATGTCACCTAGTTTCTACATTATAATTAGGCTTGCCCGGGAAAAGGAGATTTGCTTATGCAGTGACAGGTTTAGGAATGTTCATAAACAGGTGCTTAAAAGCCTTTTCCAGTCATACGAAGTGTTTAGATTCTGAATCATGAGTTTTTCAAAACACAGTTCAAATGTCTACTACCTACTTAATATCTGTTTTCTATCTGACCCACATATTTTGGGGAGTTTATGCCCCCTTCTTCTTCCTGGGTGTGTAAAGCCACAATGTATCTAGATGTTTCAAAGTAGTTTGGATTTGACAGTTACAGGTCTCAATTGCAATTTCTCATAAGAATTCTTCACTTATTACCAAAAAGAAAATGAGAACTATTTAGAACCAGAATCCAAAAGCTATACCACATAATCAACAAACACACATTGGTATTAGGCTTCTGTACAAAATATGGAAATCTAGTGTACTATTCTCCCCATCTCTCCTTTTTTTTCTTTTTTTTTTTTTTGACATTTTATACACACAGAAAAAGAAATGTATAACTGGGGGGTTTTGGTTTGGGTTTTTTTTTTTTGGGGGGGGGTGTCTTTTTTTTTTCCTTTGTCTTTTTCTTTTTTTTTTTTTTAAATGAAAATTACAGAGTAAGGGCAGGTCCCATTTTTATGCATAGAATTGAAAATGTATAGGCACAGAAAATTTTCTGAGAATGTATCAGGCTACGATATTGCATAGCATTAAATAAAGGTAAAGCTATGAGCAAATGAGCAAAAAATAACCTGCACAGTGTCACAGAGGTCCAACAGAGTATGCGCCAGGCAATTTGTCTTACTGTTACTCACACCTGATCTACAAACATGAACACTCTTGATGATTCAGCAGCCCTTAATAGAAGTCCTGTATAGTGTGTCACTCCAAAGGGAACTGCACAATCAATGGAAAAGAAAAATGGCAAAGGACTGGGTCATTTGACTGTTAAACACAAGCAAATTACTTTTTGCTTTGCACACTTAGACCTTTGCTGCAGGAGAAGTAGATCATATGTGGTGGAAAACAACAGAGAATTCACAACCAGACAAGATTGTGCTCACTCAGTGTTGGGATATATAGAGAAATTAATTTCTCATAATCTTTTCTCTCCTGTTTCAGAGAAGAATCCCAGTTTTCTGGAGGCTTATCAATACACTAACTGTACTGTCCAAATGAAAGCACGTGAGTGCAAGCTGATAACTGAGACTCTGGTAATCTCTTCTCAAATACTTAAAATGATTTGTTTAAATGGAGTAAAGTCATAACATCCAAAAGAAATAATGAGAAGACAATTTCCTATCTCAGTATCAGTCTGAAACATCAGACTCAATGCTGATGGAAGTTCTCAGTGCTCCTTAATTCTCTCTATAAAAAAGTGGGAAAAATCTGTGAAAATAGGCAGCTAAGTTGAATGTCAAATGCATAAATGCAGTATAGATGCATTCATTTGTCCTTTAGATTGTCTGTCCAATATTGATTAAAAAAATGAAATCCATTTTCTTGATTATTTTTTTCAGAATTGTTAGAAATTGAAAGATGTATGATACTTGAATATCTGTTTACTGTTTTGTCTTTCTGTCTGGTACTAGTGGAGGTATTGATATGATAAGTACACAACAGTATGATGGGATACATTTATACATATTGGAAAATATTGTGTATCAGCATCCATGTCAGCAAGAAGTATCAAAAAAATTAAGCAAATAAAATATGACAGGATGTAAGATTGTCTTGTAAATTTTCCAGCATCCCCATCTAAAAACAAAACTGAAGGAATCTCACATTTATATTAGCTTTTAGAAACAATTTCTTTGAAGTGTTTCAGCTTCTTAGAATACACTACAAAGGAATCTGGCAAAATTCAATTTGGTGTGATAACAATTAAAAAAAAAGAGCAAAATCTGATCTAACATAACACAACTAATTTATTTTGCATTTGATACCAGCTTGCAGGTCAGGTACACAGTGCTTGCAAGAGGTGAAGCAAAGCAAATGAGAAAGCACTTCTGTGGCATTCCATATTTCACTGACTCTCTCAATTATCACTGAGCAGTTTGATATCCTACAGCTAAAGATCCAAATCCTGCAACCCCTTCTAAGTTATATTCATTAAGAAAGTTTATACTTCCCATGAGATCAAGATGAAAAGTAAGTATTTAAAACCAAGGTATATCCTTTTCAACTGTGTAGTTTTATCTTTATACATTTTTACATATTGATACCATAGGACCTAAGCATCTAAAATGCTATTACTGAGTATAACCAGAAGTCATTGAGTGTTCAGATGAGAAAGGATCACTGAATCAACATTATTAAATTACTCAAATACTTAAAATTTTTCCCAGATAGCTTTAATTTATAAAGTTAAATAAAGACATCATAAACCAGAAAAATTACAAATTCAACTCTAAACATATGCATACACATATATATATTAAAAATACTAAGACCCTAAGGCTTCCTTTCCAAAGAATCTTTCTATTTTCAGTAAAAAAACTTCTATTGTTTTTGACATTTAAATAAAACTAAAATTAATGCATGAAAAAATATACATAAGTAATTTGTAAAGGCAACCAGGAATGCAAGATACTCATCCTGAAACAATCAAAGTGATCCTTTTCAAAAAGGCTGACTATCTCTCTCCCTACAAATAAAACTCCTTGAGAAATTTCCAGACAAAGTAATAAAAAATTGTGAGGTGTCCAAAATGAAAAATGGCATGTAAATACTGATTTATAGATTAGAATTATTTTCATGTGGTCTCTGCTAATTGCTAGTTTTAGCAACTTCTCTGTATTGTCATAAGCAACTATTTGGGCATGTTACAGTTTACTGCCTCTAAAGTATACAAAATTCAAATAAATTATGCAAGGGTACATGCATACACATGTGTGTTCATGCATGTTTTAATTAAAAATAATGTTTTGCTCTTTTATACACCTGAATAATGGCTTAATTTCTGTTTCCTCTGTAAGAATCTCACATCTTACATCTTCAGCACATTTCCACATACAGTCTTTCTGCTTGCTTTTAAGTGAAGAATCAACACCAAGTAGCTCTTAGCAACTAAAACTTGCAGCTCAGAATAACTGAAATATATCTCCCACCTTAACTTGATGCTGAATTTGTGTTCAACACTCTAGCTTGAAAGAAAGCCAATAAATAGGTTTATGAGGTTATTTGTTCTATCGGAATTCTATAAGAATTCTTTTATTATTATTCTACTATTCTTTTGCTTGCCTACTCTTAAATATTTATATACACTAGTCTCATAAGTTTCTGGACATTTCTCATTGATTTCTGCTTTTATTTATTGCATCAAAAAGTGATAAGCATCAGTCAAATCCAAATTAGTCAGCTAACAAAGAGTTTCAGCTCATGCAGCCAGTCACAAGTGGTGTTCCCCAGAGCTTGGTACTGGGGCCAGTTCTGTTTAACATCTTTATCAGTGATCTGGATGAGGGGATCAAGTGCACCCTCAGGAGATTAGTTTGCAGATGACAACAGGTTGGGCATGAGTGTTGATCTGCTTGAGGGTAGAAAGGCTCTACAGAGGGATCTGGACAGGCTGAATCAATAAGCTGAGGCCAATTGTATGAGGTTCAACAAGGCCAAGTGCTGGGTCCTGCACTTGGGTCACAACAACCCCATGCAACACTACAGGCTTGGGGAAGAGTGGCTGGAAATTTGCCTGTTGGAAAAGACCCCGGGGGTGTTAGCCGACAGTCAGCTCAATATGGGCCAGCAGTGTGCCCAGGTGGCCAAGAAGGCCAATAGCATCCTGGCTTGTATCAGAAATAGTGTGGCCAGCAGGACTAGGGAAGTGATTGTCCCCCCAGACTCAGCACTGGCAAGGTTGCACCTTGAATACTGTGTTTGGTTTTGGGCCCCTCACTACAAGAAAGACATTGAGGTGTTGGAGCATGTCCGGAGAAGGGCAATGAAGCTGGTGAAGAGTCTAGAGAGCCTTCCTTATGAGGAGCGGCTGAGTGAACTGGGGTTGTTTAGCCTGGAGAAAAGGAGGCTGAGGGGAGACCTTATTGGTCTCTACAACTACCTGAAAGGAGGTTGTAGTCAGTCTCTTCTCCCAAGTAACAAGCAATAGGACAAGAGGAAACAGCCTCAAGTTGTGCCAGGGCGAGTTTAGATTGGATATTAGGAAAAATTTCTTTACTGAAAGGGTTGTCAAGCATCAGAACAGGCTGTGCAGGGAAGTGGTTGAGTCACCATCCCTGGAGGTATTTAAAAGACATGTAGATGTGGTGCTTAGGGACATGGTTTAGTGGTGGACATGGCAGTGCTAGGTTAATGGTTGGACTCGATGATCTTAAGGGTCTTTTTCAACCTAAATGATTCTATGATTCTGTGATTTTTTTCTCTACATACATCTCACTGTATTCTACGAAATCAAGAAACTGAGTTACTCTTATAAGAATCATACTTCTACTGAGCTCCATGCTTGACCAAAAATGTCTGACTTCATGAATGTCTCTTTTATTAACGGTTCACTTTTTTCATGCAGAAGAGAAGATCTTCCTAATTATGAAATAAATTATTCTAAACAGTGATTGGTTTAAGTGATCTTCTCACCCAAACTGCTATTTCAAATGATCATTTTTCATTTGTTCCATGAGACAATAATTTTGTTAATAATTCTGCAAATGAGATTTCATTTTTGCATGGTTCTACAGAAGGAAACGGTGTTGAATAGCTGTTTGAATAAAAGGTCAAATCTTGTTTTGGTTGATTAAGGCAGCATGATATTAATAGTTCAGAGAGTAAGAAATGAATAGTTATGGCAACCTGCTGTAGTCACTGCATTTCTCATGGCAGTTTGTATGTGATCTCTCATTGTAATAATGGTCTAGAATTCCTGAAATGTGGAGGCATTGTAATAGGAGAATCACTACCCAGACTTGCTTCATTTTCTATAGGGAATACATTTCGTATCCCTGACATTGCCTACAAGAAACTAAATGAAGATGTTTTAAAACCTGATTTCAATAGGTTACAAAAGATCTGATTCCAAAATATTGCTGTACTGCTAATAGTTGCCTCTGACCTTCAGACTCATGACCATGAGGACCATGTCTACATCAGCAAGTGGTGAAATACAATTTTATTAGACTTACAGAGAAAATAGATGATGAGAAAATGGCAACCACTGTGTGTGTTTTAGGGGCATTTACTTTGGGCCAGATCTACTTTGGTCCTATGATGTGAATTCAACAGAAATTGGAGTGCATTACATAAGCCCCTGGAATGTACCCAGTGATTTAGTTTTTGGCCAAAAGGTATTCAATAATTGCCGGTCTGAAACCACTCCACCATATGTATCATAGGAGACAATCAGGAGGTGCACTTCAAAACTATTCTGCTCATCTGAAACTAAATAATAAAGCAGAATGATCCAATAGCATTAAAACAGTGCATATAGACCTTTTCTATACAGTTGTCCGATAGTATAAAAAATTACAGAGTGATGGACTAAATACACTAGCATGGCACTCACTCTCCTCTATCTCTTGTTCCAGCACTTACCTTCCAATTTTTTTGTGCTATCTATTAAAGGAGATAACTTCATTAAATACAAGCAACTGCCTTTTCAAACACAGATTTGTAATACTGTGCTGTTTGGAATATATAATGCGAAACATAGCAAAGGTTAATTCTGTTTTCTGTCTTGACTTCTCAGAAAATTCATAAAATGGTCTCTGCCTATGTTCTATGGATACGTAGGTGTATTGGATAACAATGAGGTTTTGGTAGCAGAGGGGCTGCTGGGGTGGCCTTTGTGAGGAGAGGAGAGGAGAGGAGAGGAGAGGAGAGGAGAGGAGAGGAGGAGGGGCTGCCCTGTGCCAGACACAGACAGTTTCAGCTGGCTCCAGTGGACCCACTGCAGGGCACCTCTAAGCCTGACAGTGATGCTGGTGTTGCCTTTGGGAAAACATTTAAGAAAAGGTAAAAAATGCTGTGAGAGAGAGAAGTGAAAAAAACGTGAGTGAAAGAGCACTGCAGACAGCAAGGTGAGAGGAGAAGGAGGGGCAAGAGGTGCTGTAGGTGCCAGAGCAGAGATTCACTTGCAGGTCCTGGAGAAAATCATGCTGATCAGGTAGCTCCCTTGCCACCTTTGGAGGACCACGCTGGAGCAGATGGATGTGCCCTGAAGGAAGATGCAGCCCCTGAAGACTCTGTGATGGAGCAGGCTTGTGGCAGGAGCTGTGGTCCATGGAGAGAAGCCCATGCAGGAGCAGGTTTTCTGGAAGGACATGTGACTCCATGGGGGACCTATGCTAGAGCATTTGCTTCCTCAAAGATTGCACCCCCTGGAAAGGACCCATGCTGGCATGGTTCTTGAAGAGCTGCAGCCTTGGGTAAGGACCCACATTTGAGCAATTTGTGGAGGACTGTCTCCCATGGATGGGACCCATGCTGGAGCAGGGGAAGAGTGTGAGGAGGAAGGAGCAGAAGAGACAAAGTGATGAACTGACCACAACCCCCATTCCCCATCCCCCTGTGCTGCTCATGGGGAGGAGGCAGAAGAGTCAGGAGTGAAGTTGAGCCTGTAAAGAAGGGGGGGGGGGGAAGGTGGCTTTAGTTGGGTTTATTTCTCTTTAGCCTACTCTGTTATTAACCAGCAATCAATTAAATTAATTTCCAAGTCAAGTTTGATTTTTTTGTGATGGTAATTGCTGAGCTGATCTCCCTCTCCTTATCTTGACCCAAGAGCTTTTAGTCTTATATTCTCCCCCTGTTCTGCTGAGGAGGTAAAGTGATAAAATGGTTTGGTGGGTACCTGGTGGCTAGCCAAGTTAACAACAATAGGTAGATGAAAATATTTTATTTTCCTTCGGGCAGTTAAACAATATACAGACAGTATAATCCTCCAGAAACTTAAGACCAACTGCTTGTAGTTAATTTCCTGTTATATACACTAAGCAACTTCATATATCATATCATACATATACTAAATTATATTGTTTATTTCAACCCCCCTCACCCTCTTTTCTTTCAACTTCTTGTTCTCATCACATTTTTGTCATGTGCTTATTGCCAAAGATTGTCAAAGAACTTTGCTTTAGTTGTGTATTACTTATGTTAGTACTCAGTTAAATTATCAAAAACATTTAATTAAATCACAATTATCTTTTTTCACTTCTCATAACTATAATGTTTTTCCTCATTATCATCATTATCAGCATTTAACTTATTTAAAAGAGAAGTTCAAGAAGCTTTTCTGTTTTTCTATTTGAGTGAATTTGCCAGTTCTTGTGGTCAGCTAAACCTAAGTATATACTCATGTTGGTCACTATTACTACCTTACTATGCTATTCTACACTTTTGTACTGTGGTTGTTGCAGGGTTTCATACACCAAGGCTGTAGTTCTGCAGGTGGGATTCATCTCACGATTACTCTGAGTGTCTGCATGATAGGTGCCTATATGCGGCTTTGATATCCTAGCTCCCACTATTGGAGATAGGAATCTAGTCAATATAGTTCTTATGTTTCTAGAGAGGTATTCAATAGATCAAATAGGTAGGTTGAAGCTTCATTGACTGTGCTGATTACATCACTAGTGACAATAATGTAAATTCAGACATCTAATCTTATGTTCAGACAACTAGTCTTATGTAAACACCTAAACTTAGATGAACTGGATTCGTACCCTGTGTGTCTACATGAACATTTTTCTGAACTTATTGGTACACTGTGCAGCAATAAAGCAATTTTAGCAACAGGAGCACTTGTATGAACAAGATAAAGGCCAAGATTTAGCTCAGCTAAGTTTTATGTTTCTGATGAAGGTGCCCAAGTTAGGAATACAGTTGGCCTGTGGGTTCTATAAAGTCAATACAAGTAGTTGAGGAACTCGGAAGGATAAATCCACTTTCCCAGGCTTCTAGGCTTTGCCATAGTATTTATGGATATACTATGAACATAGAAAGGTGACATAATAATTCTGTTGCTGCAAACTATTTGTACAGATATTTTTCCTGTTGCTACCATTGATGGGGTAATACAGTAGTTTTGTAAGAGGGAAATTAAAAAACACAACATAGTTATCAACTATAGACATAGTTATCAAGTATAGACATACCTTTGGCATTGGTTTGAAACTTTGGCCAATAGTGTCTTGTGCACTATAATACCTGTGCACTGCAAATGCTAGGCAGGCATGAGCAAAAAAAAATCCCATGTCCAAATGCAAACATTCTCATGTTATCACACAGGCTTTCATGGCCTTGTAGCCCTTATACAGACTTTGCTACCACTATAAAGTGATGAGTATTCCTGGTGCAACCTTACAATATGCTTATTCAACTGTTTGTATCTGTTTTGAGCAATGTCTTTGTTAGCAAATCACACTACTGACCTGTCCTTCACAGCAGGGCAGAAGCAAAATCAATCAATAAGCTATTGTGCATAGGCAGAGACTGTGACCCTCCATTATGGTATTTGGAAGGACGAAGTATAAAAGAAACAAAGCACGAGCTGTTTTTTCATACATGCTCTTAGCCTTAATACTACAGGATTTTATTATCATATCTATACTGTAACCTAGAGGTTTAAAAATATCATAAGGAATTCAAACCTCAATACAAATACATAAAACTTTATATAATTCTTTGCTTGTACTAAAAAAGTATTTTCTTTTGAAAACAACAAAAAAATTACAATGTCTTTCAAGTATGCTATCATTTAATATTATTGGAGATGTAATGTAAATAAAATCTTTCTTTTAATTAGTATTTTGCCTCATTGGTTAGATTGTAATAGATGAACATGAAAGTTGTATTTTGGAGTCTTCATGCATTCAATTCAGCCACCACTTAGCTCATGATTACACTTACTCTGGATAGTTAAATAAACAGTTTCAGTCACCCAGTATCGTGGACTCAGACACAATATTCACTGCATGACTGGGTTTTTCACAGAACAGGGTTTTTTTATCCCTTCCTTGCCAGCACTTTGAAGGATATCATATAAAGAATTTGTCAGGTTCTCTATTTTAAAGGGAATTTGTTATAACCAGGACCAGAGGTAATTAGAAGTGGAAATGAAACATTCATTGATTTCACATCAAGTTAAGCCATTTATATGTTTAAAAGTAGTGAAGAGAATGGATTCTAATTTAAACAAATCTCCTATAATAACCTCTACGATAGGAAGACATTTGATCAATGCTGGAGAACCAAGTGGATGCTGAATGTTGTTTTGTGGTTTTTTTTTTCCTCAGAAATGTATCACCATTGAATTGGAAAACTTAAAAAAACGTATCTTAGAATGGTTTATAGTATAATAAGCTAAAATTAGGTCAAATTCTGTTCTTTGCTGTAAGGCATCAGAAAACATATTGGATAGAAAAATGTCAAAAGTCTGAAAAAAACAGGTGTAGATGAGGCAGTTAGTTGCTTCTATTAAACTGTAAAAGACTTTAATTATTATTTTTAAATGAACATTGAATTAACAAGAGAAATGCTGCAGTTTCTATTGTGACATGCCTACTGTTGCAGAGGGATGTTTCTTTTAGATTTAAAATTATCTGACTGTCATCTTTGTAAGTCTTGCTGTAACTTTTATTCAGGTAGTGTTAATATGTTAGTGGGCATTGATAGCAGGTTAGCAGCTAGTGTTAGAAGAATGTTTGAGTCAGGATTTTTTCAGACTTGTTTAAGGTCAAAGAACATAGAACTAGAGGAAAATATTCATTCCAGTGCCTCTTCCATATTTTGGGAGTTAGTGTTTTTCCTAATCATCTCAGATTAGCTTTATTA
The DNA here is from genome assembly GCF_000737465.1 of Haliaeetus leucocephalus. NCBI lineage: Eukaryota > Metazoa > Chordata > Aves > Accipitriformes > Accipitridae > Haliaeetus > Haliaeetus leucocephalus. The sequence continues at coordinate 5,785,547 of NW_010972898.1, forward strand.
GGCAATTTACAATATGAGGCAGATTGTGAACTCCCAGTTATTTAATTGTCCTGGAACCCTTCAAAGGAGTTTTGAGTCATAAGGATTATTCTAAATTTGGCTTTGAGGAGCTCCTTGATGCTATATGGATGACTGACATTTATTTAATATTGTACTTGTCAAATGTCATGTGTGAGCTGGCTCCCACATGCACTCATCTAGGTCAGTTCACTCTCAGTTAAACAAATTTCAAAGTAGTTTCTGTCTCACTGACTTTTCAACTGAATCACTGAAGGAAAAGAACAAATAAAAGCAGAAAACTAGCAGCAGCAAATAGGTTGTTTCCAGACTTTTCATTCAGCAGCTTTGCTGTTCTCCTTTAACACATTCACTTCCACTCAGGTGACCCTTCATTTCTCTGGCATAGTTCATATCTTTTCTTAACTTCCTTGCAAAAATCTAAATATTCCCTCATTTCTTTTATGGTTCCTACCTTGAAACTCTCATGTGATCTTCATTTTCATAATATTTTGATTCATATTCTTTGCCTGCTGTCACGGTCTGAGAGAAAAGCAAAGAAACTTGCAAGGATTAGCAGTAGGCTACACTCTGCTCCTTGAACCTCTTAACTTTAGACAAATAAGTAGTGTTCTGGCCTTAATTGGGCAAGCAATATACTTAAAGTTGGTAGTTTTCAAGTTCACATGCACATGGAACAGGCATCTGAAAATAATATATACTACTAATAGTATTACATAATTCTAAAATTCTGATCTCACTCCTTGAGGGGAAAAAATTACTTACCTTTTCAATTCAGACTGAGATTATCATTTGGTCCTCAAACAAGTTTGTGCTTGGATTCTGTCTGTGAAATCTCTTCAGTCTATCTTTCACTCCCAAGTAGTAATGATAACATTGAGTTTATAAAGCTTCATATTGCAAATGCAGGTAGGCTACTGAACAAAAAAATATAAAACCAAATTCTAATCAGCTAAAACCATTCCAACAGGTAAGCCAAAATAAAAACTATAAACAATTAAACAAATAAATGATAAAATAAGCAATGAAATCATGCATGTAACAAAAGAATTATATGATGTTGAGAAACACAAGTCTTCTGGAAAGATGGATTCAAAATAATCTACTCTGACAGAATCACAGTCACAATCAAATTGAAACAGTAAAAATGCTGTACAGAATTGAGACTCAGATGTGAGTCCCTGAAATTCAAAGGGCTAGTATTTGAAGTACTAATTTCATTAATCAGAGAATTCTTTAAAGGGCACTAGGAAAGGCTCAACAATATGGAACAGTAGAAGACTAAACTAGTGCCCGTGTTAAATTAAATGTCTAGTGTCTCTGTTCACTGAATATTTAAAATGCAGTATAACTGACTTTTTATTTTCATATCCATATTGAACCAGCTAGATAAATCTCTTAGCAGCTCCGTGAAATTTCATGTAGCTTACAGTAATACTGCAATGTGATCCTCATAAAATTCTACAGGATAAATTTACAAATCTGAATGAACAAGTGCTATGAATAGCAACACAGGTGCAATACAGTCAGTTTAGCATACCTCTATTTCTTATATAGACTAGAACCATTATACACTAACAAATTTGTTCATACTGTTGTGAAAAATTAAGAGATGATATAACTAGCAAAGCATTAACTTCTCACCCCTCAAGGTTTTGTTGTATTTCAATGCATTGTCAAGAAAGATTAACAAATTATTCTTTAACATTTGTAAATGATTATGCCAATTTTGTCTCTCATTTTCTTGTAAGAAAGTTGATGTGCTACAGAAAAATCAACTTCCACGTCCTAAAACCTAATGAGGCTGCATTTTATGTCTTTGTCTTGTAGTGAAATAAATGGTACAATTATACTCCAAGAACCCTCTAGGGGAATACAGGTACTCAGCGGACTTGTATGAATGCTTTCCAGGTAACCAATTCCTCTTTCTTTATTACATTTCCATAAAATATAAAGATGAAATGCCTCTTCAAGAAAGTAGTAATGTTACATACCTAATACAGACTCTGTTTCATTACAAGTGCTTATGTATCATTATCTTCAATAGGAAACAATTCATCTTTTAAAAATACCTATACTAAGCCGCGACAGTGTTAATTTCTTGGAACTCCTACTTTACCTTAAATTTTAAAGAACTTAAGAGCTTATATGCATATATAGGCAGCCTTTATTAGCCCAATTCTTTGTGTAAACATATTCATGGTAACAAGAACTTCAGGTGTCCTTTAAATGTATCTGTTTGCTTGTGGTTTCAGTTTACCTAAAATATGCTTGATTATGTTAAACTGGAGATGGGCTAGAATCTCATCATCTGAACAGGAGATTTGGTGTACTTAATGTTCAGTGATTTTTGATGAATACTAGTCTGTTTTGGTTACAGCACAAGTTAAAATATCTCCTGCAGAAACAAACAAATAAAACTGTGTATAGATTTAAGCTTTTTCATGTTCCTGGGTACCAGACTGCTTATTTGCAAATAATTGAGGGCTCTAAACTCCCCCAAAGGTTCTTCAGAAAACCACAAGGCAATTTCCCTTTTTTCTCTCACTTACTCATATGCGGAGATACATATTACTACTTTTCAGATGACTCCACCTGAATAACTGAAAAGTGCAGGAAAAGAGGGAGGTGTTCAGTTGTGTAAACAAAAATAACTTCAGGGACATTTCAGGCACTATGGATATCCCTGGTTGCCTTTCACTTGCTGGTCCAGAATGGTTCAAAGGCCAGTCCTACAAGCCCTGTAAGGGTATCAGTGTCTGAGCATTACTGGCCACCTAAGCTTAGGCAACTGAATCTGTCCCAGAGAGAATGAAGTGAAAAAAGGAAAAGAAAACATGGAGAACTTTTACACTCAGTTCTTGTTGCTTTTACTACCTTACTTGTTGGACCCATCATCTGCTTCTATCAGACCAGCCTGTTGCAAGCATGCTGCAGAAATGTATACTGTAAAAGCACAGATAGATGAGTTGGTGTGAACAGCTAAATGCTAGTTGCCCAAAATTTTAAGAACTGTTATGCCAACTTTTTGTGGTTTTCCTCTTAGATTTTTAAATATTTATTACACTTGAATATATGATTAATGGCCAAACATGTTGGTAGAGTGCAGGTGAAAAAAGCCAAAAATTGGTATTTTTCATTTTCGGTACAATGTTGAAGCAAACAACAGAAGCCATGGGGCCATCATAAGCTAGTGAAAGTAGCTTTGCAGAAAAGGACCTGGGGTACTCGTGGACAAGTTGAACATGAGTCAGCAATGTGCCCTGCCACAAAGAAGGCTAACGTTGCTGCATTAGGAGCACTGTTGCCAGCAGGTTGACGGAGAGGATCCTTCCCTTCTACTCAGCACAGGTGAGGCCACACCTGGACTGCTGTGTCCAGTTCTGGGCTCCCCAGTACAAGAGAGGCATGGACATACTGGAGAGAGTTCAACAAAGGCCCACAAGGATGATAAAGGGTCTGGAGCATCTCTCCTATGACGAAAAGTTGAGAGGTCTGGGACTGTTCAGCCTGGAGAAGAGAAGGCTCAAGGGGGGATTTCATCAATGTATATAAATACCTGAAGGGAGGGTGCATAGAGGATGGATCCAGGCTCTTTTGTGTGGTTCCCAGTGACAGGACAATAGGCAATGGGCACAAACTAAAACACAGGGGTTTCCTTCTGAACATCAGGAAACTTTTTTTTTTACTGTGAGGGTGACTGAGCCCTGGCACAGATTGCCCAGAGAGGCTGTGGGGTATCCATCCTTGGAGATATTCAAAAGCCATCTGGACATGGTCCTGGGCAGCCTGCTGCAGGTGTCCCTGTTTGAGCAGGTGGGTTGGACAAAGATGACCCCCAGGCATAGCTTCCAACCCCAACTATTCTGTGATTCTGTGAAGTCACTAAAATTAATTTGAATAGGACTAGTCTAGTCATTAAGTTAGATATGGCTGTATTTTGAGTACTGCCCTTGTTATTTAAGTAGATGGCAGTTTTAACTTCAGTTACACTTTTAAATACTTTTTCTTTTACTTGCTTTACAAGTATAAACTATTTTAAATCTCACTTGGTCGCTCATATGAGAACTTATAATTCCCTAGACAATGTACTTCAGTTATTTCTCTTTTGGAATGTATTGAATGTATCCCAAGCCTTGGATGCATCCAGAAACATTCAAAGCAGTACGTGTACTACAGCACAACACCTTCTCAATAGGACTGAACTCCTGTTAGGTTCCAACGCTGGACAAGTAAAATAATTTTTGTGCTGCCCAACTTCTGCCTTCAGTCAGTGAAAAGAATTACTCATATCTGAAAATCTCCAAACCAGAGCATGCCAGTTTTCCAATTTCTCCTGAGATAATGTAGGAAATAGTACAGTATATCCATCACTGAAAAGCAGTGTGCCCAGGTTTTTCCTTGGGAATGGCTGCCTCAGAAAAAAATGCTCATGATCTCCTTTTGTGTGTTTATAGCCTAACAGCCATACTTCACACTCTGTAAGAGGGAGACTTTTGCTTCATCTTGAAAGGAATGGTACTCAAAGGTCTGACACCAGGAGGCAGCTGCACCCACATGTCCCAGGAGTACGCCAGTAATTAAAAAAGAAAAGAAAAAAAAAAAAAAAGAAAAAAAAGTTTCCAGAAGTCCTAGGAGCAGGCTAGAAGGGCTTTTACTACCACTTTCACAGAAAAAAAAAAAAAAGAAAATGAAAAAGGAGGTTGAGTATGAGAATAATATAGTAATAGACATAAAATCTTCCTTGAGCTAACAGGCAAGATCTTTTCACTTCAATAAAAGAAAAGTTCACATATAAAGAAACAGTGACATAGAGAGATCATTTTCGGTATGCCTCTTGGAATGCTCAGTCCCTTAACGTCCAGTGAATAGCTTCATACTCTTCTTAATTAGCATCTTCCATATGCACTTAAGTTTTGGACAAATAATATCCTTGGCTATGTCACGGGACTAAAAACATATGGAAATGTGTTGTGTGAATGAGTAGATTGTTGAAATGCTTCTGTCCTAATGATGCTGAATTGAAAAGAATGGAGAGGCTGGAGGAGATGGCTTTTGGAGTGATTATCATACCCTGTATTAATAAGTCTACAGAAATGGTAATTTTAAGGATCTTTAAAAAGCTGAGGGAATTAGGTTCTATGCCAGGGGGTGATGGATGGAGGAATCCATCCAGCTGATATATTGTATTATCTATTTCTTTGAACATTTGAGCAACTTTACCTATCAAATGAATAATAAATTGAGAATTATATGCCTAATTATAAAATGTGGACAGATAGGTCTTAGAATTTTTTTACAAGAATTATTCATGGTTTACAAGAAGAAATGGCTTCATATCTCTTCAACATAATGTTACCATGGAGGAAGTGAGACCAGTATGAGTGGTTCCTTTCATTTTACATTTAACTTGCAGTCTAATATTATACTGAATTTTAATTTTTTTTTGAGTGGAGATTCAAATCCTCTATACAAATACTCCAGATTGAAGTATGTGTGCAATCAATGCTCAACTACAGTATCTATAGTTGCTCAGATATGCTATTTATAAGTGAACACAGCTTTGCAACTTTTTTCAACACCTGTATACACCAGGAATATTCAACCCAGCTCAATAATAGGTTAGAATTGGGTCATGCTGATGTCTCAACAACTTTTCTGCTATTTAAGGTGCTGTTGCTTGACCAGTTTGTTATGTATTAGAACGGAAGAATGGTTGAAACCTAAAGAAAATGGCTTGACATTTAGATATTTTGACATTTTCCATCAATGTTAATATGGCTATTAAACAGTCATCCTTGATGCCATTTAACGATGAAGTGATGCTTATTAATTACAAATGTTGTTTAATCTGTTTTAGATACTGAAGGTTATGTATTCTTTTATTCTTTACTGTGATTAATTTTAAATCTGCAGAGAAGCAAAACCTTTCAGAAATGAAATGAAATTTAAATAAAATTTTAACCCTCATAGACTTGCGGACCCCTGGGAACACCATTCAAAGAATGAAAAAATGTTTTCTACGTTAAACATTCTGCATCTGTTGCTCTGAAGTCTATAAAACTCTTATTTCCAAAGCATGTTAAGATGAAAATGTTCAGTTCAAAAGTATAAAAAAGATAACTTATATGATTAATTAAATGTATCTTGGAAAGAGAATTCATGCTGGGCAAGGACATGAGCCCTTTTCCAGCAAGAATCTTTGTAAATTACTGCATGGTTTGGAGATATATTGAAAGCACTTTTTGGTTGTACAAATAATGTAATTTGATAGTGAACATCTAAAATGTTAAAAGATATTGTGTTTGTGTAACATAAACACAGCTTAAAAACTGAAAACAAGGAATTGCTAATAAAGCACATCATACTTTTTTTTTTCTACAGACTATATATATGTGATTTACAAAACATATCTATAACAACTTTGAATGCAATGTGATTAAATTAAAAGTGGTTCTAATATACTGCATTGTGAATCTTGACTTCAGTATAGTATGTCATGTGCATATTATATGAACCAATGATTAATTTTCCTTTTCCTCCAATATCTATCTCTTAGTATTGGAAGTTCAAAATATACAGAGAAAGATTTAGGATAACCAGGACTAAAAGCAAATACACTATTCTAGCACTATTGCTTTAACTTATAACTTTGTCAGTGAAGAACATTTACAAGAGTTATTTCTAACACAGTGCCTCAAAAATGAAGTATATCTACCCATATTGACATAACAAAGTTCTTCCAAAATGGTTTAACACAGCAATAAGTGACATAGTCTATTCTGTTAAACAGTTTTGGACTGTCATAACCTATTCTGCTAACTTTAACTATAAAATTATTAATGTCACAGACTTGAAATAGTTTGAAATAATGAGAACAAACATTTACTCCTGATGTTTTATCTTTGTTCCACTGATGAGCTGATGCCTTTGTGTGTGTGTGTGTGTGTGTGATCATTTTTATATGCCTTTGAGTAAAGGAAAAAAAAAAAAAAAAAAAAAAAAAAGAAAAAATGTGAAGGGAAACAGCTAATTGTGGCAATCCTGAAAAGATTACTTGTCTTCTGTGTTTTTACATAATAAATCAAAATCAATTGATTTGGACTCTGATTGAGAGAGACAGTTCTCTGAAGTCAAAGACAATAATTCTATTAATATTAACAAATTTGGATTGGACACCTTCTCTCTGCAAAACAGCATAAAAAGTGTTTTATTCTTTTGTTTTGTCCTTTAATAAGTGCTTTAGTAAATGTAAATTTCAGTTGTGCACTGAAATGTACCCCAGATGAGAATATGTCAACAGGATAATTTCATCATAATAGTAATAACATCATGCAATGTTATACCCTTGGGATTATGCTGTTATTTCAGATTTAATTACTAAATTAACAGTCATTTCCCAAGCTTGTTTATAAATTGAATCTATTGTCAATCATTATACTTCACCTGGGTAACAGAAAAATATCCATAGTTTGTTGCTGGCCTTATTCTTCACTGTTGGCACTGCTTTTGCAAAGTGTATGTTCTGATTCTGATTAGTATTAAGAAATAAGCTGTTGTTGCTCAATACCACTAAGCAGACACAGCTGAAAAACATTTTTTTTGATAGTGTTTATTGTGTGAAATATTTTCTTACAATGATGCAAAGAAACTTGGTTTATGGAAGAAAAAGATTTATGCAGTATTTGTAGCATTTAATTCACATCCTAGTAAACATATACTGCAACTTAATTATACAGTTTGAAAACTAGTTGTGAATAAACTCAACTGAGTACTTTTAGCCTTAAATAGAGCTAGATAATGTTTCATTAGGGGATATATTATTCTCTAAAGTTTCAGAAGCTCTCTTGATTAAAAGATGCAAAATACTAAAACATCCTTTTAAATTGTCTCTATGCCCATAGTTTTGTCCCAAAAAGGGGTTTTTCACCCAGTGTGCGAAGAGCCGATAACACACAGAGCCAACATACTTGTTTATATCATGTCTGTGCAGAGATGGATGTTAGGTGGTAACTCCACAAAGCTAGCACACACTTGAAACACAAACATGGTCTTACATACGCATCAGGATCAAGGAAAAAGTGGTAACAACATACATGATTGATAACAAACAATTTATATAACAAAAGTACTCCTACACATGTCTAAATAATTACCTAATTCATTGTATTAAGGTGGTCTTACATTTATATACTCATTATGCACATGTGGGCATCTTTTTTAATATTAAAATCAAGCTAAGTTAGCTAAGGACACACTTTTTTCTTGACACTACTCCAGAACTGGGCACTTATGATATAAATCAGAAGTAAGGCAATAGCATTGACAGAACCTCATTGTTTCACATCCTTGCTTCAACGGATTCCAAGTAGGGACGTTCCATTCTCATTCCTATGGTTTCAATAACAGATTGTCCTTCCAACATAAATAGTACTTGAGGGAACATAAGGAAAATGTGGGTATAGTTCATGTCTGAACATTGAGCTTCTACTTATTTATATGTAACAGAGGAGTTTCCCCACATTACTGCTAGCTTCTGGAGCCTGTATAAGGTTCTATTGGCCACATTCGGAAGTTGCACATTTACAGGTTTGGGTTTTATCAAAGTCTAATGCCACTGTGAAAAACCAGATCTCTTAGTATTCTCAAGTAGTTCCTCAAAGTAGTCTTGTTTAATTACTCACTACTGGGAAAGAAAATATTTACAGTGGAATTGTAAGGTATACAAAGCATCTGGTCATTTAATTAGCAGACTATTAACACTGATGTTTTACAGAAAATTTAATAGCAACTTTAGTTGATGCTATTGTGGTGGTTTAAGCCCAGCCGGCAACAAAGCACCATGAGGCCACTCACTGATTCCTCCCACACCCCTGGTGGGATGGGGAGGAGCAAATGTGACAAAAAGCTCATGGGTCAAGACAAACACAGGGAGGGATCACTCACCACTTACGGTCACGGGCAAAAGTCAGGCTCAACTTGGGGAAGAAACAAAGTCAATTTTATTTGTTACCAATCAAATCAAAACAATGATAATGGGAAGTAAACCCAAACCTTAGCACCCCTTTCCCCCAGCCCTTACTCCTTCCTGCCTCAGCCCCACTCCCGGGTCTCTCTCCCTCCTCACCCCGGCTCAGGGGGATGTGGAATGGGGGTTGGGGTCAGCCGGTCACATCTTGTCTCTGCCGCTCCTTCCTCCTCAGGGGGAGGAGGACTCCACACTCCTCCCCTGCTCCGCCGGGGGGTCTCTCCCACGGGAGACAGTCCTCCACGAACTGCTCCAACGTGGCTCCTTTCCGCGGGCTGCAGTTCCTCACAAACTTCCCCAGTGCGGGTCCTTTCCACAGGCTGATCTTCAGTCCCAGGCTGCCCTAGCGCAGGCTTTCCCATGGAGCGGCGGCCATCTT
>NW_010972898.1:5795092-6049005 GCF_000737465.1 Haliaeetus leucocephalus
CCCCCCGGGCGGGGGGGACACAGCCTGCCGCCTCACCATGGGCTGCGGGGGCATCAGCCTCCTACCCCGCTCCTCCTTCCTCCCTGCCCTCGGGATCTGCACAGGGGTTCCTCTCCCATCCCGATCCCCCGACTCCCGGCAGGTTTCCCCTCTGGAATCTGTTCTCCCAGAGGCGGGTCCGGCTCCCAGCCCGGGAAGCTTCCAGCAGCTTCCAGCAGGAGCTGGCCCTGCGGCCCCTCCCCCGCTACCAAAAACCCCGCCACACAAACCCAATACAGCTATGCATTGTTTTCTTAGATTATACTTACAAAACAGCCCTAATTTCTCTTATCTTAGTGTTATCCTCTGCTAATTCTGAGTGTTAGCTAGATTTATAGCTGCTTAATTTAAAACTCCCTAATTCTAGTTAACTTCCTGAAGTTAGACATTAAGAGGATAGCATCTGGCATTAAAGTGGACTCATAAATGAACACAGAACCTGTGATTTAGCTCTTGGTGCACACATAGCACAGCAGAGCTTCAGAAAATCTAGGTTTAGTGGAAAGAAATGCTGTGCTTTTGCTTCAGATCGAACATCCTGCAGTTTGACCTTGAAGGAAAATTATAGGTACTTGACTGTACTAAAGGCAAAGAAAGTCTGTATCTAATGAGATCTCTTTGAATGTATTTATTTCAGGATATCACTAAAGTAAACTTATTACAGCTTTATATTTAGAGAGGTTATGTAGAGGACTGCAACCTTTCATTTAACTTGCATCAGACTTTAAATACTATTTTTAAAAGAAGCACTGAGCCAAAAGGGCAAAATTTTTCCATCTAAACTTTGCATACTTCTACCAATGATACAAGCTAAGGGAAGGTTTCAAACAGGTACTAGTATTTTTATCCACTCACTGGATTTAAACTGACTGTAATGTAAGTGCCAATTTGCAAGTGGGAAATAGAGAATGAAAGCTAACACTTCCTGAGATGGTTTAACAAGAACTGGAATTGTGCATCCCAATTCTACAGAAGTACCTGAAAAATAACCTTGTCCTATTTTATAAGAATGACACTATATGTCTCTCATTCCTGGCCCTTTCTTAAAAACTATATTTTCAGCATTGCTTGGTTAGTGAGAGTGGAGAGCAGTCAGATTCTGCTCTTACCCTACATGGCTTGTCTGTTTAAGTTAGCAGTCTAACTGCATTTAATATGGTCCTCAAGTAAAGCTTTTTTCAAAGGTGCTTTTGCATGACCTGCTTTATTGTGAGAACTAGCTAACAAAGAAATTTTTGTTTATGAAATATGGGAGAAAACAGACACTTTTTTTACTGAATGTAAATATGTAAAACATGAATACTTGTTGAGTGTCCTCTTGAGTTGGCCAATCATTAGAATCTCTCTTTGGAGATACTTTGGTTTTAGAATGGTTTCTTTCAGGGTACAGGGGCATATGCAGTTGAGATGCAGAAGTAATTATTAAGTAATTATTGATGAATATTGTAGTAAATTTGAAGGAAAAGAACAAAGGTATCCACACTTGGGACTGATTTGAATCCTAAGATTGTGCTCAAGCCGATACCAGAATAATATCAACCTCAATATGTTAATGAGATTTCTAGATGTCTTTTCTGTCGATGGAAGATCTGTTGAAGTTCAAGGGCTCAGGTTTAGTCACCTTGCCAAGTCCTGCCTGAATTCTTTTATATAATGTGATTCTTGTCTTTAGGCAGTTTTGTGGCACGAGTCCCTAACTCTCTTTCTGTCAGCTTTGGATAAAGAGGAACATTTGGGTTTTGTTTGAAATTCAGAACATTATCTCACTGGCCAAGGGTTAGAAACCTAATTTGCATCTGGTACTGTACACAGAATTCACCTTCATAAATATATAATTGATTTGTCTCCTGGAATGAATTGTGAAGTTGTCACTCAACACATTTCTCTCACTAGTTTTGATAAGGCATATTGCCCACCTCATCTTAGGAGGCAAGACACAAAATGTCTATTCTGTGATAAGAAGAGTCCCTCACTGCTCACAGTTGTGTCCTATTTGGATCTGTCTTAAGAGATGTACTAAGAATGGGACAATATCCTTTTCCTACGTGGTAACTACCTGGTATCTGTAATTCTTCTATTGCTGCAATTCAGCACTAACAAGTCTGTTCTGGGTTTGTTTTGGTTTTGGTTTTGGTTTTTTTTCATATGCAGGTAATAGAAACATTCTCGATCAGTGATACCTCTTGTGCTTTACAGTCTGGCTGCTTTCTTAAAACAAGAAATATAATTTCATATTCCAGGTAATGTCTGAAAGAGTGTCTCCATTTTATTTTTTGGGGGAGTACACTCTAAATTTGTCAGCTCACAACTTATTTTTTCTTTCCTGTATTTATCATTTGCAGTATTTTCCAGCTTAGGTACATTTGTAGCTATTATTTTGGCAGCTGATTGCCTATTCCAGATTTTAATAAAGTTCCTCATTTTATACTGCATATCCAGATTTTATATACTGATGTTCATTATTCTCTTCATTTACTGTTCCTCAGCTTTCAATCTATGAACCAGTTTTAATGCATGAGTTAATTACAATTAATTTTCAAGTACTATTTCTTATGATGTACATACCTTTCTTTTTAAAGAGTATATTTCCACAGCTGCATTCCCTAATTTTCACTTTTATCTGAACACAGATCAAGCATGTTTTGGAAGATTTGCTGCTTATTAACCTGTATTGTGCATCAATCATGAAAATATGTTCATCCTTTATAGGTTTACCTTTCTTTATATGTATGTGTCATCATTTTAGTGAGAATTAAAATTCTCTAAGAGTTTAACAAGTCTTGGGGTTGCAATTTTAACCTGAAAGTTTTGTACTCCAATTTTTTGAAACTCTGAAAACTGACTTTATCAAAACTGAAACTAGTAATTTTAACTGACATAATAAATTCATTAGCTCACTAATAATTTCTAAGGCTACAAGATGCACATAGAAAATAAATTTTTGTTTATACTTCTGTTTAGTTTTCTAATCTATTAGTCATATTTATCATTTTGCATGATAAAAGTAATGACATTTAATCAAAAACTTTCATAGTTTAATTTTTGTGCATTTTATTTTTAGCTCATGGAAATTACTTTTTTTAGAATATGTATTACACAGGAAATATTGAATCTGTATGAGTAGACCAAGGACTCACTTAAGTTTTGATTGATGTTCATCCACCAGAGAAAGGGGCTTAGGGTACAGACATCTAAACCATATACCTTTGCCTCTATAATCAGTAAAGAGAAAGGAACACATTCACTATACAGATCATTTTCTCATGTAAACATTTAAAACACATCAAAGAAATCACTCCCTAAGATATGTTTATTTCTCTCTGTTGGCTTTAAGAAGCAAACTGAACCTAGCTTTTGGAGATGTCTAAAAACGATGGAGGTATATCTAATTGTGAGATTCTGTACTCAGAAAAGCAATACAAGAATTCTTACCTGGTGCCTAATAAGCTATAGTTATGTGAGTTTTCTCATAGGGGAAAAACAAACCAAAACAACAACACTCTTTACATTCTTAGTGTTCAATGACAAGCTAGCACCAGTGCAGTAATGAAGATTTTGAACAGGATTGGACCCTGGTATGCTGCTAGTTATAGGCCTTGAATTAGACTTTGTGCCACTGATCACCACCTTCTGGGTGCGGTCATTCAGCCAGTTTTCAGTCCACCTCAGTGTCTGCACATTCAGTCCATCTTTCATCAGCTTCCTCATGAGGATCTTATGGATGACCGTGTCAAAAGTTTTACTGAAGTCATTTAGACAATATTCACTGCTCTCCCCTCATCTACCAGGCCAGTCATTTCATCATAGAAGTTTAACAGGTTGGTCAAGCGTGCCTTCCCCTTGATGAATCCATGTTGCCTGCTCCCAATCACCTTCTTGTCCTTCATGAGCCTGGAAAGAGTTTCCAGGTTGGTTGTTCCATCCCCTTTCCAACGACCAAAGTAAGGCTAACTGGCCTGTAGTTCCCTGGTTCCTCTTTCTTGCCTTCCTTGAAGATAGGAGTGACATTTGCTTTCCTCCATTCCTTGGGTACCTCTCCTAATCACCATGATTGTTCCAACGTGGCCTTGAAAAGACATCAGTACTTGTGGGTGTATCTCATCAGGACCCATGGAATTATATATGTCCTGTTTACCTAAGTATTCTCTGATCTGATCCTGTTCTACCAAGGGTAACCGCAGAGGTGATAAATTAGAGATATGGAAACAGTTCCATGCAAATGAATACTTTCTTTGAAAATATTTTTACCAGGGCAATTCTGTGATTGTGTCATTCTGTGATTTATGCTCGTTGTGCTGCTCTCTCTCTCTCTTTGTTTTACCATGCCTTTCATCAAATAGCATGACCAGAAGCACACGTGATATTCAAACTGTAGGTGCAACAAACAGTTGTGCGTGTTTATGTGTTCCATTCTGTTCTTAACTAATTTTCTAATATTTCAAACATTTATTTGTTATATTTTAGAATATTTTTGCATTTTTAGAATTTCCCTAAAGATCCTTTTTTCCTGAGGATGATGTCCACTTTTAGTCTCGGATGAAAAGCCTTTGTAAAGAACTTATCTTATTCTTATATCCCTACAGAGTAGAGAGGAAGGCACCTTAACATACTGATTCAGATTTTAGAATATTAGGTAACTATAACTATCTTGGCTGACTAAAGATTAAATCTGAACCTGAAATTATTACATTTTATATCTACTGCTAAAGTTTTTTTTCAATGTGCCCTTGTTTTTTCCAAATTTGAGTATTCAATTTATTTTTATTTTTTTTTCACCCAGTTACTGTTAGATCTTTATATAGTTTTTAATTTTTACCTACACTGGACAGCCTTCAATAATTTTATGCTGTGTACAAACTCTGCTAATTTCTGCCTAATTCTCCATATATTATTTATGAACAAGTTGAGAATACAGACATGTAGACTATATTTCTGTTTGAAAGTTAAGAGGACCTGACTTGACCTCTACCCATGGCTGGCTGACTGACTGACCTCCACACTGTTGGAAATTAAGCTTTCCAATAATAAGTTTGGCTTTCACAGAGCCAGTTGGAGTGATCAGGTCCAAAACTGTCAAGAAGTGAATTCATAATTAAGTAATATATGGTTGGCCAAGGGTCCAGTGTAAGCTCTTTCTGTGGTCCCCATCTACATAGCAGGCTACATGAAATACAGGGAAAAACTTGTAGTATCCAACTGGTAGCTGTCCTCTGTTTTGAAAATTTGAACTCTTTTTTTTGGGGGGGATCATTTGTTATGCATTTTTTAATCTGTTAATAGTACTGAAAGAATATTCCATTCTATTCCATTGGAGACTGCTACCATGGACAGTGTTGAAAGTTTTTGAGAATCCAGGTATGAACTGAATATTTATCCATAGGCTCACTGACTCTTAATAAATTTCTAAGGTGCAAGTTTCTCCCAGAGGAATTATATTAACTCTTTTCAAAATAGCAGTAATAATGAGGCAAAGAAAACACCAGAGCTGTCAAAATGCCACCTTAAATAATACATTTAAAAACTGTTACTTAATTACCACTTAATTTTTATTTATCCAAAAATTAATATATAACATATTGATCACTTCTAATTTTTTTTTTTTTTCCCTAAAACACTTAGGCATTTAACTTTGCAAACACATAGCATTGATTCTATAAGGTTAGCATAAGTTGGCAGTTTTAATTGTTTCTGTATTCAGGAAACATTGCCTGAGATGACATAGAATTTGTGCTATTTTGCTTAAAGATTTACACATGGGAATTGCAAACCCGAGAATTATATAGTAATATTTGGAACTAACAGATTTTGTGTTTTTCACAAAAGAGATAAAATAATCATAGCAATAAAATGTCACTCGTGAGCTAGAATCTGGAAGAATAGGTTTAGATTAATCGTGCCTTTTCAAGTAAGATGGCTATTAACTCTAGTATAGGATTTTAAAAATATGTAATTCTGTTGTGTGTTGCTTCTTACATTCTCCCTTCATCCTGAAGATCCTTTATGTAAAAAAAATATGGTAAGAGAGTCTTTTTATAATATAATAATGTTCTTATCTGAATGTCCCGATCCAACATCAGGGAAGGTGTCAATATGATCCCAAGAGCGAGATCAAGACACAAACAAGGTCAAATGCCGTATGCCCAAAACAGCTTTCATTATCAAAAGTATCAAAAGTAGAAAATAGTAGCGATAGGGTAGAATGAAAGAAAAAGGCAGAAATCAAGCAAGCAGTCGGGATAAACTTGCAAGAATAGTCACCACCATGGATCCAGCGGCACCCCGTTGATCCTCAGGCTTCAATTCTTTGGTGACGGATGCACACCACAGCTTCTCTCCACGTTTTTTTACAGGGCATAGTCTGATACATGCGCATATGTACTGTTCACGCTCAGGTTTTGTCTATCACACGACCTTCAACCTTCGTGAGATCAACACCAGAAACCAGTACTTTATCTCAAAGACTACAGTTTCCATGACAATGCTAGTCTCCACATTCCTACATGCTTCTCTGGCTCCAGCCCATCTCCTCCCCTGGATGCCTCAGTGGCCTGATAATCATCCTTATGGACAGAGGAGTGTTCTGCTTAAACAAGCCATCCCAGAGAAAAATGGCTCGCGATAAATAGTTCACACTTCAGTCTCTCACAGCAAACAATCTTTGAGACAAATGGCTTGAGATGACAATTCAGTCTCTCACACTGAAATCTTCATATACGTTGCATTGTAATAAAATATGATGGCAGCATATGCACAGAAACTGTGCATTATTATTTTTGGACCTTTGGAGATTTTACTTTACTGTGATAAGCTATCTATTAGCCTGAAAATCCTTGATGTAAATTGCAAATGGAAGAGATGCATGAGAACAGATTCCAGCAAATTTTGACCAGATAACGCAGCTTTTTAAAATACAAGTCAACATTGTTTCTAATTCTGAAACACCATAAAACACAGAAGAACACAGAATAGGTCAGGTAAATTGAATCAAATTAAATAATCTATTTTCTATGGAAAATTATTTTTTATAAAATAATCTATGCTTTTGGAAATGCCATCAGAAAAGATTTTCAGGAAACAATTTTAGGTCAAAAAGAAAGGGTTAGCCAACTTTGGAAGAAGTAATCATATCTCATAGTTATAATCAGGATATGGAGATTTCTACTTAACATCTTCATTTTCTCTACCCTTGTTGATGAACACATATGTTTGCTGCAGATTTCTGATTTTTTTTCTTTTTCTTTTTTCTTTTCCCTTTTTTCAGAATGAACATTGTTTTTACTTTGTTTTTGTTTTTAAGAGTGAACACACTTTTGTGATCCATTATGAATTAAAGAATGATAGACAATTTTGCACAACTACCTAGAGACTCATAATCCCTGTTCCATGTGATAAACTTGCCACAGTGTTACTACTGCTTTAAGCATTCAAGTCTTGGAAAGTTTTGGTAAAAGGGTGGAGTTCTATCAATATATTTAATAATATAGAAGTATAGGCTTTATTGTTTTTTAAACTGTCCTGTTAATTTCCATTGCAGAAGAACTGGCTGTTAATTAAACAAATCATAAAAACCTAGAATCAGAATCACAGAATCATAGAATCATTTAGGTTGGAAAAGACCTTTAAGATCTATGATAGGACTCCAGGTAAGTACCACATTTGCTTCCACCATTATCTTCTGTGCTTCATTTGTACCTTTCTACTAAAAGTTTATTTTTTGGTCATTTTCTTGGAGTAGTCCAAGGTTTATTTCATCAGTAATAAAGTCTCCTGTTACACTCCTAATGTCATCTGGAGAGGAAGATTTCTGAAGAGTGACCAGAGCAGCTCTTGCCTAGTGGGGAGGAAAAACAATGACCTGACACTTGGCAGCTGCAAATTTGTGTACAGTTTAACAGTTGACAGGCAGTGTACAAGAAAACTGCAGGTTGCTCACCTCTTGCACACCTAGGTTTTGTAAATTATTGTGGCTTAATCAAAACGGGGTACTTCATTTTCATAATAATAAATTTTAAAAGGTGCCTTTTTTTTCCTTAGTTCAGTCACAAAACCTGGTTTTTAACATCCTGGAGTTTTACAGAATGTCAGATATATAAACAGTATGTAAATATATGTATACATATACACTTTTAGTTTTGACTTCATTGGGAAACCACAATTCCTATTTAAATAAGTAGGACCTGAAGATGATGCATAAACTAATGTTAAATAATTGTAGGGAAAGAAATCTTGAAGGAGGCCTTGATGAAACCATGATATCCACTGTGGTTTTGACAAAGCTGGGGAGAGGATTAATTGCTAGAGTAGGAGATGCTTAAAAACAAAACCACTGAACACACATTTTCATTTATAGGAAGCATGCTGCTTCTAGTTGTTGTTGATAAATTATGTGTTCAGACTTGGATCAACTTTATTTTCTTACCAGGGCTGATAAACAGCAGAACAATGCCTGAATGTGAAGTAAAA
Organism: Haliaeetus leucocephalus; assembly: GCF_000737465.1. Lineage (NCBI taxonomy): Eukaryota > Metazoa > Chordata > Aves > Accipitriformes > Accipitridae > Haliaeetus > Haliaeetus leucocephalus. The sequence continues at coordinate 5,803,595 of NW_010972898.1, forward strand.
CTTAATTGTTCAATCCTATAATTTTCCCTGATAACAATAGGTGGTAAATGCTAATAACAGTGCAGAAAATATATTACCTACAGTCTCATACCATCATAGGAAAATTCAGGGGGTCTTACTGAAATGAAAGCATACTTTTGTTACTATTAAATGACAATAAAATTGGAGGTGTTGAGTTTTAAAATATAATAGTAAAAGTGTAAGGAGTGGTGCCTTTGTTACTGTCATAGTTTTTCACTTAAGCTGTAAAACTTTATTGAAATTGGTGGACTTTCACAAGGGCGATGAATTTGACATCATAGGATCTGAAAAAGGGCCATAAAGTAATGTGTTATATTAAACCCAGGGAATTCTTTAATACATGGTAAATCCTACTATATTGTACTTATCTGATTACTTTTTTCTCAAGAGTGACTAGTATGATATCTACCAATGACCTAGTTTAGTCCAGTCATGGAAAATGTTTATGATTACTATTAACTTTCCCTTTTTCTTAGGTGTTCTATCAGGATATTAGGATTTTGAAACTCACTTTTGAAAATTGTTATTGTTAAAATCTTTATTGTTATCCTTTTTATATGTCTGTGACTCACTTGTAAAATGAAACAGCAAACAATGACAACAATTTTATGTCTTCTAACTATCCACTTATCGGTTTTCTTCTATTGCCAAAAGTTATAATGAATAGCCTCAGCCTAGTGAACATTGCACTAATATTTTTCTGTAAGAGCATCTTAGTATCTAAAGGAAACTGGTTGTGAGAAAAAGCAAGAGAAATTTAGATGGCTTATAACTTTCGAAATTAACTTGACAGAAACTAATTGCAACCAAAGGTTGTCACGGAGACTTCCTGCAAGGAGTTCTAAATGGTATACATAAAGTAGATAAATGATGTGTTGTATAAATGAAGGAAAAGGAAACTACATTCATGTACTGAAGTGATGACAGCTATGTAACTACCTAGAGAGATGAGAGATAGAAGGATCATTCTTCTCTGTCATGAAGTAATCACCTGCTATGCAGTAGGCACAATCAAAATAGCAACATCACTTCCACTCAATGCAAATTCTCCTCTGAGTTCTGCATACACTTTAGCATTTGCATGTCCTGATTTGGGAACTTTTTGTCATTCTCATTTCCCATGTACTGAATTTTCAATACATTGCTCTTACTTTCTCATTCACTGCAACCATTCTTATCATGATGTTTAGACATTAAGAAGGTCAATATATCGCTACTTTTATACATCTCATCCAGTCACTTTCTGGAGATGTTTTAGTTGTCCATCATTTATAGTTAGCTGTGAAATTTATATCGCATATCTGCAAAATTCATATGTGCAGAAGACTTTGACATTTTTTCTGCTGAAAAACTCTTAGATTTTTCTGTAGTTATATACAAATGTCACACTTTTTAATTGTAGATGAATACATGTTTACTGTCTTACCTGAAGCTTCAGCTCCGGGACAAAACAATTATACAGGACTCTCTGGTTCCATGTAAAAAGAAAAAAAAAACCAAACCCCAACACGTAGAAATATGAAAACAGTGAATCTTAGAAGTCTAAGACCCTTCATTCAAATAGAGCCTTCAGTTAATCAAGGCAAAGAATAATCTGGAGTCTGCTATGTGAACATTTGAAGTTAACAATTTTCTGCCTGATACTTTTATTCTTTTCCACTTTTCAAATCCATGCCTCAGATGTGTTTCACAAAGTGTCCCACCTACACTCACTACCTTTCAGACAAATCAACAGACAAAAGCATACAGCATGCATTTAAAAATATTACAGTGCGAAATTCATCTAAATAACATACAAAAGTATTTCCTTTTGGATCTCAATAACAATAGGCTTTTAGGCTTATCAGGCATCACCTACTTTACAGGGATATTTTGACTACTGTAATGCCAAAAAAAAGCTTTACAGTGAGGCAGTCTTCCAAAATCACAGTTTTCTGAAAAAGACTGAGATAGTATTGGCTTTTCAGTTTTAATGCATTGAGTGCAGGTGCCCAGGTGCTGGTGGCGGGGGGGCTGCCGGGCAGCCCCTGTGAGGAGCGGCCGGGGCTGCCCCATGCTGGACACAGCCAGCTCCAGCCGGTTCCAGCCGGTTCCAGCCGGCTCCGACCCGCCCAGCCCAGGGCACCCCTCAGCCCCACAGACAAGGCCGGGGTGCCCTGGGGAAAATGTGTTTCAGAAACCATATTTTAAGAACATATTTAAAAAAAACATTTCAAAATGCTGCATGTAAGAGAGGAGTGAGGAAAATGTGAACCAGTGCTGCAGACAGCAAGGTGAGCGAAGAAGAAGAAGGAGGTGCTCCAGGTGCCCTGGCAGAGATTCCCCTGCAGCCTGTTGATAGGACCACACCAGAGCAGATACCCACACTGCATCCTGGGGAGGACCCACGCTGGAGCAGGGGAAAAGTGTGAGGAGGAAGGAGCAGCAGAGAGGAGGTGTTATGGTCTGACTGCAGGTCCCGTTCCCCATCACTCAGTGCTGCTGGGGTGGTGGAAGGTAGAGCAGCTGGCCAAGGTCAACCTACCACATTTACTCATTCAGCCTACATTTGAATGAATTTTCATGCCTTAACTGAAATTTTGAAAATGGGGTTTTATGAAATTCCATTAAAAAAAAAAAAAAGACTTTGAATTTGAAGTTTCTGAACACATAAATTCCTGAATAGTGTCAAAGATTACCCTGACTTCTTTCTAGCTAATGCCCCAGAAAACTGGGTAACTCATTTGTCCAGGTTGGATCTTCCAGCCTTGTGGAAACTAGCTGGACAGCCTAAGGCCTCTAAAATAGTGCTAGATGCCTATGTTTATGCATCTGACTACAGCCCTTGGGTTGGAATTCAGGTCCAGATTGTCTACATATGGTGATAGGTTTTCAGACTCCTTCACAGTCAGTGAAGACCTGGTCATTACAGTCAGTGCAATCTGGGCTAGTCAACTGAGTAATAAGGTGACTCCATTGGCTGTGCTGACTGTGATAAGCACTTAAATATGATATTTAGGAGTCAGATCAGTTACCTACATATAGGTACCTAATGTCATCTGACCTTTATTAGGATGATTGACACATATCTACAAGGCTGAAGATATGGCACAGGACCTATAAGAGACCCAATTCCTCCTGGACCAACACCTAGAAACCAAGGATATATCTGGGCAACTTAAATGGCAATCCTTGTTTATCTTTAGGCAAGTGAAGCTCACAAGCAGACACTTGCATTAAGATGTTTACAATTGTAGTTCTGGCCAGCACTGGAGTCACAGCAAATCCCCTTTCTGCCCAAACTTTATTCTGCAATTAGAGGGACAAGGATAAAGCTCTAAGTCTAATTTTAATCTTGGCACTATCACAAATTGAACTGAAAACCCACTAATATAAACTGAAATTATTTATTAGTGAATCAATAGACAGTGAAGATGGAATATTACCAGTGATATTATTCTGAGGCTATGCTAATTCCTGAAAATGTCTTACTGACATTTAGGATACAATACATTTTTTTGAACTTAGGAAATAGCACAGATGTATGTACCTCAAATAGATACCCAAGGCTCATTTTATAGTTAATGAGGAGAAAGAAGCACTTATAAGGTATCATTTATTTTATTCTTATACAGACATTTAACAGGGTGGATAAATCATACTCTAAAAATGCCTATTTCTCTTCAGTAGCTCTAACAGAAGCCTAAGGATATCACCTAAGGTGTACACATTTACATAACAGATGACTAAAGTTAGGTGTGAGGGATTTCCCTCAAAAATTACCATTACTGTGGATTGATGGTAGTGTGTTTAGCTTAACCTTGAAATCTGAAATCTCTAGTCAGTGCATCAGATTCTAACTCTTTCATTTTTTGTTCAGATAATCCTAAAGACAAAATCTCTGAAATGTAACATTCATGTCTTATGTTATTACTGCTTCAGCAGAAATGTTTCTCCATACGCATTCATAGTGAGAGGCAAGAGAAGTAAACAAAGTAATAAAGTATAAAGGTTAAATGCAAATGATGATAAAATGTGTAGCAAATGGACAATGATACACAATCAGCTATTTTAATTAAAAAATTGCTATTATTTGTAGTGCATTCATAGGCAAAAGGCTGATGCCATGGGCAAAGTAATGAGTATAGGAAGAAACGCCTTCTGTAATCATTTCAACACCAGTAATGCTGATCCATAGTTATATGCATATACTTTCAGTTAGAAGAAATGTTACATTTTGACATTTTAAAATCAATAATTTAGCACACACAATCAAAACAGATGTTTAAGCTTCTATGTTTGATAGGAAAAACATACCATTTCTAGAAAGTCTATTTTTACCATATGAGATTGTTTCCTTTTCAGTTAAAATTAATTTTAAAAATATGAAATAAATCATAATTAAGGATGCAATGATCTTTCACAAACTTAGAACAATAACCTACAACATATTTTGTCATGTTCAACTAAACTGAAAAGAATAAAAAATCACTGTAAATAAAAATAAGACTTGCATAGAAAAAGTAGTCCTCTTGATAATGAGTTACATATTTTGTGTTTATATAACTAAACTGCACAAATAAGTTCAAGATTTTTTTATGTCTGGAGAAAAGTTAAATTTAGCTGCACAGTTTTTTTCTGAAGAATCACAGTTACAACAGTTAATTACAACAGTTACAGACAGATTTCAACTGTCAAGTGTTAATTAAATAAGTTCAGAAACGCATCTTAAAGACCAGATAGCAAAAAATTACTTTAGAAAACTGAATTTGTTTCAACCTGAATATGAGGTAATTGGGGTGGGTTTTTTTAGAATAGACTAAGTATACAGTTTGAAGTTCAAGTGTTTCTAACTTTTGCATTAAATGGCATAATTAATAGTGCTTGTAACAATAATTCAGACTATTACTTTTTCTTGGGCTATTGTTACTGTTTCTAATGACACTTCATAAAAGTGTCAGTACAGGTGACTGACTGCATCTCAAGCACAACAGTTACTACTCGTTCTGAAAAAAAAATATTAGAACATTCTTGTGACTTCAGAAGTTCTATAAAACAGGGAGATAAATGTTGTTTTATACATGGTACAAGATGTCCTTGTCTATGCTGAATACGCTTTAGGCAATAAAGAAATATTTCTCAAATCACAAAATATATTCTGAAACACTACATAAGCAAAATGCCTCACATTTCTGATTTAATTTAGTGCTGCATCACTGAAAAGTAGGAAAGTGAAGAAGTGTGATCTAGTTCACCTTCCATAACTACTTAATTTTGTAAATACTTAATGGAGGGATTCAGGTACTCCTGGAAGTTCTAGTTGGCTGGATATAGGTAACCATTAGAAAATGTTTGCCATTCCTTGCCTTGCCATTCCCTTGAGAATGGCACATTCTCAAAAGCTGAGTGGCCAATGAGGCAAAGAATACCAGTGTTTATGGCAGCTATCAAAACATACAAGGCTATGAGTTTTAGGTTCTCTTGGGCCTGATGGGAATAATTTTTCATTTGCGGGGGGGGCGGGGTGGGGTGGGGTGTTTAAGGTATTCTACCAATACATTGCTGCATTCCAGGAAATTTTCTGGGTTACCAGTGGAGGAGTGTCTGCTTACTTTGACTCTGTGAAGCAACTTTCAGAATGGTCTGAGAAAACTTGGAGCATTCTGCACAATGTGTTAAAATGGTAAAGAACTTACTGTGGTGCCCTGTTCCATAAAATTATTAGTGCTTTGGTAAGCAGAGACTTACAGTGAGTCCTCTTTCCTTCAGATCACTGCTAACTCCAGGTGAACTAAGCAGATCAGAAATACTAGTGTTCCCCACATCCAGAATAGAAGACAACGATGATATTTATAGTAAAACTTTTGCTGATTAAAAAAATAAAAGAAATTGAAAAGTAAGATTACTTAAGCTATTTATACCAAGATTAAATCTGAACTTCCTTTCTGTCCAGCCATCTGGCTTATTAACCCTGACCAGAAAGAAGCAGTCCTTGTTCTATGAGAGCAAATATTACTTTATGTAATCAGGTGTGATCCTGTTGTTGGTGAATTAACATGTTCTTGATGCAACGAAGTATAAAATTCTACTTTTTCTCTTTAGTGGCCATATGGTTATTGCTTTTTTATCAGGTAGATCTTTAGCAAATTGAACTAGTTTAATATGTAGACTAATAAGCATTAGAGCTGATTCAAAGGGGAGCTGGGAGATGCCTGTCCATGCGGTCAAGTGTGGAGGAACATAAGAAAGACTTCTGTATTTTGTTAGTAGGAAAACATGCAGATTCTGCCTTCTTATGTGACTGAAACTTCATTTTGCATTTTCCTGTTTGAAGTGTTTCCAACCACTGAACGTTACATTTTCTTTCTCCTATGCATTGAAAGGTATATGTGGCACAAGCATGTAAAACTCTCTTGCTGTGGAACTTGCAAAGCATATGAATTAATCTCCTCGGAAAATGTGTTCATGATTATGGATAGATGCTTACTAATCATCCATTGTACATCATTGTTCATTGTAAATCTAATGGGCTAGTAGCTCACAGCCCACTTTTGTTAGGCTGTTCATGATGAAGTCCAATTTAAAATAAAATAGAATTAAGTACTATGAATTTTAAATTGCACGAATAATGATATGATTAGAATATTAATGGCATTTGTATCAAACAGTGTAAATGTGTGACAATAAACTGCCTGCCTCCTGGAACCTAACATCCTTGTCTTCCTTGCCGGCTGTTACAGCCTTCACCCTTTCTGTCTCCTGCTGATGACAGGAGAAATTTACTCCCCAGCTTGGAATTGCCTGATGAATCCTTGCATACTGCTGGCTGCTGAGGTGGCTGCAGATTCTCAGCCTGTTTGTATAACAATCTACTGCATAATGTCAATCTATTCATGAAATAATAAGGAAATATGAATAACTTAAAAAGTTTGCAAGAGAAAAATACACATACCTACACAAATACTGTGTTTAGCTAATACATCTGCTCTTATCTCATGGACAGTTTCAGAAATAGGTGAGAGGCAATCATACAAAATCTGACTATCTGCTCTCACTTTTGAGTCTCCTAACTCAGGACTCTTTTCCTCAGTGGCTAAAAGAAGAGAAGGAATTGGTAGAAAAGGTTGACCGCTCAAGAGTAAAGGAAAAAGAATTATGTAACAACAATGCATATCTTCCCGTTTTCCTGTTAATTGCCCCTCCACCCTTCCTTTTTTTTTTTCTTTTTTGTGGAGAACTGCAAGTCTGACTTCACAACAACATCTGGAAATTATTTTTATCTGATGATCTCTTTCTCCTTCTTTTCTGTTACAGGAATTCTAACTATGCTCAGGGGAAAGGCAAATCAAATCCTCACATATTATATGAAGGGCAGAACAAGGTGAATATAAATGGGCACAAAGCTAGGGAAAATCTAGTGTAAATGGCTTGCACCGGTGTCAATGTGTTTTAGAAAGACTAAAGTGACGAATGTAATATATTTCTATTCATTCTTTTTTTTAATTATTATTTTCTTCTTCCTTTTAAGTAGTGATGTAGATGTAGAGTTCTGATTGTTATTATTATTATTATTATTACCATTATTATTCTTTTTAAGGAGCTTTGAGTAGCCTTAATGTTGGTTTAAGTCTAAGTCATTCCACATTAGAGTAGGCAGGAACAAATGAGAGTAAACCAGTTGGTACTGAGGACCTGATATCCACACTGTAATCCTTTTTTGTTTTAATATCAGGCTAGCTTGATATAGTCACTCAGATACTGAATGTCCATATACAGCTGGAGCACATTCTGTGAACTCTGGGGTTGTCTTTTCCAGGTTAGTTTCATATAAAAGAAACCCAACACATGCTCCAAACACTATGCAAACACATTATGCAGGGTTGGCCATGAGATTTGTTTCAAAACAGTAGTTCTGATCCAAAATAATTAGAGAAAGCTAATGCATCCTAACCCAATTTTTTTTTTTAATTTATCTTTTTAGCTAACCCATGCAGATTTCAGTGCCTGATTTTACAACATGACACTTCAGAATTACCAAGTGCTCCGTGGAATGAAGGGGACAATGCATAGCTGACAATTCAAATATTCCTAGGAGCTGTCCAGCAGCAGTAACGCAAACCCGTCTTCATGGGCCCAGAAACCTGGCTCCACCAGTACTCTGTTGACTGATGAAAGGAGACTTCTGGAAGACAATATGCCTCATTTTTCTTTCCAGTCACAGTGTTGTGCCCAGGGGACTGTGCAAGACCAGTCCTTCCAGTGCTGCAGACTTCTGTAAAGGTTATTCTGTGAATCTGTGTAAGCCACACTAACAACCAGATACTGATAATTACCCATAAGAGAAAAAATTGTTTAAGACCTTTTTGTAGTTTTTTAATATCCACCATATGTATGAATATCTTTTGTTTCTGTTTAAAGAACCAACACACTACTATATGTGTATTTGCAGGCGTGGCATACAGATAATTTATTTTTTATTTTTCATTCTATTTTCATTGCAAGGTGTCTGTAAGCTACAAAGGTGCTGATTTCTCTGCATTATACCAGTCCTGACATTCTTTTTCCTGGTACTGACCTTTTCTAGTGTAACTGAATTACCTGATGAGAACAGTAATTTCTGAAAAAAGTGAGTAAAGAACTATACCTATTACCCAAATCTCCTCCTATCATCCCAAGTCCTGTGTCTGTACTCTCCACAGTCCTTTGCTCCAAGACAAAGCAAATGTAAAATATTTCAAAATCCAGTGATGAGAATTTTATATCCATCATTGATTAATTTAGCAATAAATTTTAAAAGTCCCATTTTTAGTAAATTAAACAGAAGTTTTATTGTTCAAATTGCGTAACAACGATATGTATATAGACCAAGTCCATAGGTCTGAGAAGTTTCAGTAAAAAAGCTAAAAACTTGTGACACTCTCTGAGTTTAATGTGAAAATTGGGAAAAAAAAATCAAGGCAAGTTTTACAGATTTTTTTTCAGAGTTGGCAAAGCTGTTATTGTAGCTTTAAGTCTTTTGCTGCCCTTGTGTAGCCACAGTCTTTCTAAGACTGACTTTGTACTTCAAGACTATTTTTGGCTTGGAAATGAAACAGGTAATAGGTGGTGATTTGTTGAAGAAATAAGCACTGGTGACCTCATAAGCAATTTATAAAGCTTATTAATTGAGTTCCATTTTGTATTTCACCTTCTTCATAACAGTTCTCAAGGAACCAGATTTATTAAATCAAAACTCAAGGGATCTAAAACTATTCAAACTTAAACCAGTGGAAAAGGTTTTTGAAATTCTAGGGAGGCAAAAATGTGAGGGTTTGTGTGTGTGTGTGTGTGTGTGTGTGTGTGTGTGTAAGTAATCTAAACAAGACTCTATACTGTTTCTCACTCAGAATTAAAAGCATTATGGAAAAGGTAAACACTTCCCCTGTGACCTGGAGAAGTGATGAGAATTTAAACTCCATAGATATCTTTCTGCCTTCAGGCCACAAAAATCAGGATATCCTGTTATTATAACCACATCTTATATGGAGAACTTGCAGGAAAAAAAAAAATTGGCATCTCTAATTATTACCTGAAAATTGCACAATGAAATTGAAAATACAGTGAGAGGAAACTCAGGGGCTTTCTAGCCATTAAGGTCAAATGTACTTTTTGTTCCCAATCTCCTGCTAGTGCTTTAATAAAACTTTAAAACAAGCTACTCAAAGGGAAGAAAAGACTTTCAGAGGTGCTTGAGACATTTAATAGATTTTCATGCCAAATACCACTTGAAACTTGTAGAAAGAATTCCCAGATTCTGCAACACATCTGCTACAAAAATATTTCAGCTTGGCATCACATTTTAAAAAGAGAACTCTGAACTGAAAAGAGAATCTCTAAAGACATCACTTCTCTTAAGGAATAGCCTGATTCATTTTTGAAACATAAAATATAAAAATAACATTTTTGCCTAAACTGGAAAGCAGAGTATGTCCTTGAAAATTATTTCTAAATACTAAAAAAGAGAAACAGTAGAAAAAGACATATTGCAACCTAAAAATGGATCATATTTTTATCCTTGATGTCCTTCAATACTTGGGAAGTGAGTTTGGAGCTCTGGAGATAAGGGTTCAGAGTCTCTCATTGATGGTGTTCTTGCAATATTAGCTTCATCATGCAACTTCACAGATCCATGCAGCTTCCAATCTTTTTGGTTGAGAGATGTTGTGAATCCTATATGAGCATTCCCAAAAGGTTAGCTCTGAGAGTCATGGCTAGACTACTCAAATCAGTAGAAGCATTTCCATGCAATGTTCTAGTCAGTGATTTCACTCTCTGAGCATGCATTCATGTGTTTGCAAGTTAATCATATTTAGGGTTTTGTTCTTCTGTCCCTAAATTTCTTAAATGTATATCTGCATGTTGAGTACTAGAGATCTCTAGATATTTTTAGACTAGCTTGGTATCCTTCTGAGAGTCTCACTGCATTGAGCCACACTATCATAATTTTAGGGAAAGGCTTAGATTATTCAGTTGAGTAAGTAGTATATATTTGGGGATGAAATTCTTCCATTATATTCTCTGGTCCAAATCATCTTTTATTCACTTCCTTTTGTGAAACAGGAGCACATATCTACAATGCTTCCTGCCAAGAGGTTGACATGAAATTTGAATCTCAAAATGGGGCAGCTTCACCTGAGAGTGTCCCTATTCTAGCTTATCTGGAGGATGAGAGTTTAGTGTTTGACTACACATTGTGATGCTGTGGAGGATTCAGAATCCATGTCCCCCACCTGCTGGGTAACTAATGTCAACAATAGACCATTATATAAAAGCTAGCTCGTGGTGACAGTGCCAATAGATGTACTTTGCAAAGTGATTGTGACTGCTGTATATCTTGCTGAACTCAGGGCTGTCACTATACATTAGGAATACTCTGAACATGGGAGTGATATGTTCCCCCGTGGACCTAGGCAATACCTTGTCCTGTCTCTGTATGGCTCTAATATTTAAGCAAAAGCTGAGTTTCTAGCAATTCAGTTTGGAGCACTAGCACAAATACCTAAGTTCAGGTGTCTTGAGATCTGTGCTGTCCAAAAAGGAGCTGCCAGTTAATTTAAAATTCCCTTGAGGCTAGCCTGAGCTGGTAAGCAGGCGGGCTGAGTCATTGTTTTGAATTCAAGAACTTTAATACTGTCTAACTCCCATGTTAGGGAAAGTTTTGATGGCTTAAATCTATCCATTTATGCATTTATGCTCTGTTTCCCATTCTGTGAGACAGGCTACTCTAGGAATATAGTACAATTCTTTCTCACAGTTTTCTGACATCATATGCCTAAATGTTTCTAAAATACTTTAGATATAAATGGAAGGTCTTTACAAATTCCAGCAAGTAAATGCAACTAAAGCTGCATCTATGCTAGTAAATTAAAAGACTGATGATAAGTTAAATACTTTTGACCTGGGAAAACCAGCAGTCTCCTAAATATTTCCCATATATGCATGAAGAATTAGAATATTCCAGGTCTCTCTCTTATTACAGGTTTGCACATTGACACCCCCTTTTGCAAGGTAAAAGAAATTACCACCACAGATACTGGCAGTCCTGTATCAGTTGACCTCAGTGATGGGGAATGTTCCTGGATGCATTTAATTTATTCATCTAGGCAAAATTGAGATCTATTCACTATCCTTCTATTTTGGGCAGCATAGTCTTCTAGGCCTTCTTCGCTGTCAGTTTACTCTCTTTTTATTTTGTCACAGTACACTCACACATATATAACTAGAACAGACTACAAGTGTTAACAAAATACTCTCTTATAATTTTATTCCTTCATAATATCAGAAGTCTACTTTTTAACCATTTTACTATTTCTTTATTCATCTATTATGAACAGAAAGACACTGTTCCTTCCAACAGACTGCAGGAAGATTTGGAAGAGTTTAATTGTCCTTCAGATTAAACTCACCCCTATAAATCTTTCTGTAGGCCACAAAGTCCCTTTGCTAGATTCTGTGGAATCTCTGTGGGAAGCTAGAAGGCTAAGGTGCTACTCGAGTGGTAACACAAAACTGTTTTCATATAGTACTGAAAAATGAGTTCACCGCTTTCTGCCTCTATTACTTGGGCTTTGTGGTCCTAATTTTACTCAGCTAAAAAGTAACATAAATATGCTATAAATAATGAATGTGCTTGAATACAGGTAGCACTTAAAATTGGGAAGAAATGGAAAGAACAAAGCAATTAACACTCTATGGCACAGAAGACTGTAATCTGTGAAATGAAAAACATAACCAGTGAGAAGAAATTTTTTGTGAATTACCTTTATTAAAGGATCAAAACAGGAGATTATAACTTTCACTGTAACAGATTTTACACAGATATATGACGGCAACTCAAAATCTCAAATAATAAATTTTCATATGATGTTAATAGATTGGTGTTACTGATTGTTGCTTAAGTGGTGAATTTCCTTCCAGATATACTATGTAGCATCCAACATATTTGAGACCTCTGCATTATACAAATATTTACTGATATCCTATTCAAATATTAGATTCATAATAATTTGATGTTTAACTAACACATATCATACATTTTCAAATATGTTTACTAATTTCATTTAATAACTTTTTGAGGCATTCAGTTTTTGAGATATTTATAACCTATTTTTCAATTAAATGTGCCTTTGAAATACACTGAGATTTATATTTTAGTGGAATGGTCAAGGTCACATCCAGTGGTGGAGAATACAAGTGCCAATTTCACAGCCCAGTACTCAGATCATCAGACCACACTCCTAATATTTTTGGTAGACAAATAGCAACAAAGTTTATTAGATGGTAACAGGATACTCTAATGTGCAATTTTTTTTGGTATGGATTTCCTGTTATAATGACAAGGTTATCTGGAAAAGCTATATTCCAATTGTTAGTTCTAAATAAATATTACTGTAACTACAGTGAATAGGTTTTCACTTTGATAAAAAAACTGTGTTTGTGTTTCATAGATGAAATTTACATATATATATTCTTCCATACTGGCAAGACCAACATTTATCAGATCTTAGGGCTTTCAGTTTTTCCTCTAAATCCTGTTTGTCTAAATTGTGACTTAAAGACTTTAAGTTCTTTCTGAACCTAAGCATTCTTTTTCATTAAGTCCAAATATCTTATTTTAATTCTGATCAACAAGCTGCGTACTTTTGTAGTTTGACCTCACTTTTTACATTAGAAGACATTTGTTCTTTATAACTTTTTATTTAAGTTACTACTGCTAAGATGCAGAGCAAATATTTCACTAAAAGGTTTTATACTTAATGTTGAATAAATGGGGACATTTCATTATGCTGATTTGTGGTCTGACAGCTCCAGACTGAAAGTGACTTCATTGCATTCTGTCTGAAAATTTCATAGAAGAATTTAATACGTTGGTGAATGGATCCATTAAATCAGGAGATTAAATTAACTGTTCTAAAATAAAATAAAATTTAAAAGTAGCATCTATTATATAATGAATCTGTGCATTTGAAGTCTTCAAATGCAAATGTACTTATAATGTTTAACAAACTTTGGAAATATGTAATTCATAATGAGGTTGTAAGTCCGATTAGCAAATCATACAGTTCTCTTTTAATTTCATTGTTTTTGAGATAATTTGATTTATAAAGCAGTAAACATTTTATGGCTATCTTTAGTAATAATTTCTACTAAAGAAGATCAACTACTAAGAGCTAAGAATATCAGTAAAACCGGAGTCAGCAAGGTCATTATGTCACGCTGCCAGGATAGCATTGGAACAGGCTGCCCAGGGAAGTCGTTGAGTCACCATCCCTGTGTTATCGATTAATATGTATAATATGATTGACATTACCAGGAAGCTGCTAGAGTCCTGTGTACAGCCCCCATCAGTTAATATTTAAAATAGGGAAACAGTAACTAGACATGATTTAGGGTTTAGGAACTAACTACTAGACAATGGGGCTTTATGTTTATGTCAGAAAAGGTTATGGATTGTAGTCTGGTCAATAAACCCTGAAGAACTGCTTGGAACTGCCAAGATTAGGGAAGAAGTAGGCAAAAAGTAATTCCTACAGAGGGAGATTGCAACCACCAACTCATTGACCACCTGCTCAAATAATATCACCTACTCAAAAGAAGGCAATGAAGGAAGAAGGCAGAGTCTGCACACTAATTTACATGAGGAGCAAAGAAGAAAGAACCAATCATTAAGGAAAATAATTAATATGTATTAGTTAAATGTATAAATGTAAGAAATTTTGAGACAAGGGTGTGCTGTCTTGAGACAGGCACCCATTCATGCACAATAATGAAATTAATTTGAAAATACCTTGACTCTGTGTGTTATTGGCTTGCACACTGGGTAAATGAGCCCCATTTGTGGGACAACACCTGGAGATATTTTTAGAAGACGTGTAGACATGGTGCTTAGGGACATGGTTTAGTAGTGGACTTGGTAGTGCTAGGTTAATGGTTGAACTTAGTGATCTTAAGGGTCTTTTCCAATCTAAATGATTCTATGATTCCATGATTCTAGGACTCTCATTCTCCAAGAAACACCATCTAGCTGGGTCTGAAAGCAACCATAGCCTTCTGCTTGCTTTGTTCATCTCTCCATGGAATATTTGTTGCTTTTTGCTTATACAGCAATGCTTTCCTGCATGATGATCGTAGAATCATAGAATGGTTTTGACTGGAAGGGACTTTAAAAGAACATATAGTCCAACCCCCTCACCATGGGGAGGGATATCTTTCACTAGATTAGGTTGCTCAAAACCCCATCAAACCTGACTTTGAACACTTCCAATGATGGGGCATCCACAACCTGTCTGGGCAACTTGTTCCAGTGTCTCATCACCCTTAGAGTAAAGAATTTCATGTCCAAGCTAAACCTACCCTCTTTCAGTTTAAACCCATTGCCCCCTGTCCTGTCACTACAGGCCCTGGTAAAAAGTCTCTCTCCATCTTTCTTATAGGCCCTCTTTATATACTGAAAGGCCATATTAAGGTCTTCCTGGAGCCTTTTCTTCTCCAGGCTGAACAATCCCAACTCTCTCAGCCTTTCTTCAAAGGAGAGGTATTCCAGCCCTCTGATCTTTTCGTGGCCCTCCTCTGGACCCACTCTAACAAGTCCATGTCTTGGGCTGGGGGCCCCAGAACTGAATGTAGTACTCTGGGTAGGGTCTCACAGAGTAGAGGGGCAGGATCACCTCCCTCGACCTGTTGGCCACACTTCTTTTTATGCATGCCAGGATATACCTGGCTTTCTGGGCTGCAAGCACATATTGCTGGCTCATGTCCAATTTTTCATCCACCAGTATCCCCAAGTCCTTCTACACAGGGCTGCTCTTAATCCATTCATTCCCCAGCCTGTATTGATACTGGGGGTTACCCCGACTCAGGAATAGGACCCTGCACTTGGCCTTATTGAACTTCATGAAGTTCACATATGCCTACTACTCAAACCTGTCAAGGTCCCTCTGGATGGCATCCCTTCCCTAAAGCCTATCAACCACATCAGTCAGCTTGGTGTTATCCTCAAACTTGCTGAGGGTATACTCAATCCCACTGTTTATGTAATTAATAAAGATATTGAACAGTACTGGTCCCAGCACCGACCCTTGAGGGACACCACTTATCACTGGTCTCCATTTGGACATAAAGCTGTTGACTGTAACTCTTTAGATGTGGCCAGCCAGCCAATTCCTTATCCATTTGACAGTCCATTCATCAAAACTGTATATGTCGAATTTAATGGCAAGGATGTTTTGGGGGACTGTATGAAAGACCCTACAGAAATCTAGGTAGATGATGTCTGCAGCTCTTCCCTTATCCACTGACACAATCACTCCATCGTAGAAGGCTACTAGATTAGTATAAGCTATGATTTGTCCTTGGTGAAGCCATGTTGGCTGTCTCTAATCACCTCCCTGTCTTCCATATTTTTTGACATATCTTCTAGGAGGATCTGTTCTATGATCTTACCGGGCAGAGAGGTTAGGCTGACTGGTTGGTAGATCCCCGGGTCCTCCTGTTCACCCTTTTTAAAAATGGGGTTTATGTTTCCCCTTCTCCAGACCCTTGGGACTTTGTCTGACTGCCATGACTTTTCAAATATGATGATAGTAAAATATGGCAATGTCAGTGAGTTCATATTTAGTTATGATAATTTTTTTTTTTTATTTGAAATAAAAAGACATGTTCAGATTACTGGAGAATATAACTGCACAAATTAGGGAAAGGTATGCAAGCTAAATCTGTAGATGTGTGTGACCTGCTATGCCCTACTATGTCACATTAAGGTATAAAATATATAATTTAGAGGAGGTGATAAATTAAGACAATATTTAGATATCAGGTACATAATGCAAGTCAACCATGGGAAGATATTTGAAAGAATGCCTAATCTCCACACCACTCCTGATATTGACAGTAATTTTCTTCTAACCTGCCCTGTGCTGACTTTAATAAGTGCTCCTGTTCCAAAGATGATCTTTCCACATACAAAATAAAATAATGAAAAGTAGCATGAAATTCTGAGGCTGTGGTCTATGTCGGAGACTGTAGATGTTTGTCACAGAAAACAGTGATGTATTTAAAAAGATGCTCTCATTTTCATATTAAATAATTCCATTTATCACCCCTGGCACATCTCTGAAGGAGCACAGAATAATAATCTGAAGTTCAAAAAAAGTATTGTCAAGAATGTCTATAAAAATCAAAGAGAATAGATGACATACATCCTAGAAATGCTTAAAATATAACTCTATATTGCATTCTTTCTCTCCTTCCTGTTCTGTCCATCTGTTGTTTATGCTGTAATTTTTGCTTCAGCAATGAAATTGCATGTTTTTTCTTTGATTGCTGTAGGTCAATTATGATAACTTTTCTGATTTAAAATCTTATTCATGAGTTGTCTTTTTTTATTTCAATTAGGAAAATATCTGCCCATATAAGCTGGTATTCAACTTGTTTGTTTTTAGCAATATATATATATATTTTTTAGCTTTTCTTATTACTGTATCCTCATAAGGACTGAGCTTACTATTAAGTCTTATCCAGATTTCAAGTGAATAAAATAAAAACTAATAATATAATGATTAATATGCCCAAGGCTTCTTTAGTTCTAATTTTCTTAAAAACCAAAATGCAACCAAACAAATCCCACTCTATTTCTATTTCTTTAATTGACTAAATGAATCTGACCTTGCACTTTAGCTTAATTTCTAATCATACCAACAATACCTTAATGTTTCATAAGAGGTGATTGGTTTCCTCTTTTTCATTTCTGCCAATATCCTTGAAAATTCCTGCTGATCTGTTCATGTATCCATGCTGCAGATGACACACTTCTGTATTGCGTGAGGAGAGAAAAAGGGTTAATATCATCCTGAATGCAAGGTTAATATAGTCTTGCACCAAAACCAAGACAGAATGATAGGTCAGCTTTTCAATGACCACTTGTCATCAAATTTAGACAACATGGTATTCCCATAAATATTTCAAGCAAAATAGTACCCATGTGTGTCCATGAATTTACAGGTTTTTTCACTCCAATTATATGTATTCTCCAAGTAAGTGGTCTCTCCATTTATCACAAAGTTTCCCCTTATAATCATATTTCATATCTGATAAGGTAATCATGTTGCTAAATCAGCTAAACAGTTGCCTTATGCTAGTCTTTATACATGTAAACTAACACAAATGTTTTAGCTATTTCCCACATTAGATATGGATATTAGCACTCTTACCAATCACATAGAAGCACAGCTTTTACTATTTAAACATACATCATTAAGAAATTGTTGCATTGATGAGCACTTATGGAAGAATTCTTTTAAGATTGTAAAAAATGTTTCTTTGTCTCAAGCTCTCTTACCCTTCAGCTAGGTTTATACTCATGAATTAATGAGATGTTGTAGAAAAATCCACCCATAAACCAAGTTTTGAGATTATTCAGATATCCCACCTGTGTTTATTTTTTTTTGCCAGCAATAATTATTCCTAAGTGGAGTTCCAAAACCATTAAAACAACAAGATCCTAACCAGCTGTCTTTGAATAGTATTAAGGAGGTCTCAGTACAATGAGGGGAAGATTCCATTTTAGCATCTTAATTCATCTATCTGTGCTTGTTAATTGACCCAAATTGCTTGTATTCTTATAAGCTGTAGTGCATTCTCATAGAATTTGCACTTTTACAGAACAGGCATGTCCCTTCTGCCAAATGTGTGGCTATGTTCAGATTTGCTTAACAATTTAAAGTCACTAAAGTAGTTGGAAGTGAAAATTGTATCAGTGGAAACAGATTGTTTCTTTTAACAAGTGTAATTACCTGTGCAGTAGTTCAGCATAAGGTTTTAATACGATCCAATTACCACCTAAAAATGGGCCTTAACTGACACTCCGCTAGACACTTAGCATAAAGGAGATTTCTACCCAAGACATGGAACGCTACAAGTATTATCTGGGTATGCAAATTACTTTTTTTCTTGAATTCTTTTGTGCAGAAAACAGTTCAGCTCTTCAGATGTCTTTCTACTTAATCTTAAGAATTGCTTAATTAAGAAATGACAACATTCTTTTTATTGATATTCAATTATTTGTATCTGCCATATCTAAAAAGTGGGATAACATGAAAAATACATTACATGATATAAAGGATATCACCAAGATAAGCTTAAAAATTTAATTGTGATGCCCTATTTCAATGAATAAACTGAGTTTGACAATCATTAACATACAATAGAAATGACTGACACACATATACAACTACAAATGGCATCCCTAAGACTATGCTAGTTAAAGAAAATGCTGTGATGATGTATTAAAATTAATCAATGTAAGCACTGAAAAGAGGTCCCTGAATTTGCTGATCTGTGCATTCTAACTTAAGCTGAGAAAGTTTTTTTTTCTAATTTATTCATTGAATTTCACCTCGCCCTGTTCTTGAATTCTCTGTGGGCAAATTAGAATACTCTCAAAGGTATTAATCATTTCACAATGTCCAGAAAATATTTTTTCTGAATTATTTTTGTCTGTAAACAATTTAAAAGTGGTATGTAAAAAAATTAATATTTAAAATTCAAATCAGTCTTGTCTGAGTAGTTGATATGTGAATTTGAAACCTAAATCAGCTTCTCAAATGCTTATAAATGTTTTCTTGTACCTGTCTGAAATGGTCTAGGCTAAATTTAGTTGCTGAAATTTGCATAAGTAGTAACCTATTTAATTTATCTTTAATGAGTTTTAGGATAAGTGAGTATATTAACTCATTTTCATATTATATTTTCTGCATTATAATAAAATGGTAAGTAAAATTTAAAATATTACATTGTTAACATTGCTAAGGGCATGTGGGAGCATTTAGCTGCACTATATGTATCAAATGAAAACTAAATATCAAATTAGTCTATCTAAAACTTTTTCCCTATAATCTACCTATTTCTTGTTTTAAAACAAACTCACAGAAATATATATCATATCTAGTATGTTCTAGGAAATACGCATTTGGACTTTACTTTCCTTTTGGGCATTGTTTCTCTTTTTGCCTGCTATCAGTCTACAATTTGCCTTCTTTAAGTATGTTCTCATTCAAGATTGGTGGGCACTCTATAGTGAATTCAGCACTACGACTGTTGCATTGCATATAGATTTGTGTTACAATACTTCCAATTACACCTGCTAAGACTATCTTTTTGTTACACTTCCATTTGTCTACATATTTATTGTGTTACTGTCTATTGTTCCCTGTGAGGAAATTGTTCCCTGTGAGGAAAAACAAAAAAGCTTATTTATTGTCTGAGTTGTGCAATGCATCTGCTGTTTTCAAGTTCTTATGAGTGACTGGGAAAAAAAAAAAATTTTTTAAGGATGTTCTACTCAGAAATTTTCTGAACATTTTTAATTCCTTTGAAAAAACATTAACAATGAAAACTAAAACCTAAAAAGTTTTGAAACTTGGTTAACAGGTATATATGTTGAAGTTCAGCTGGTTATCTAAGAGGTATCCTTTCATTTGAGTACTGGTCTGGAAATATCAAAACACACACACAGAGAAAGAAAATTTAAAAAGAGGTTGTTCCATATATCTATTTCTAAAAGGCCTTTAAAATTGCAGAAACGGTGGTGCTTTATACGTTTTTGGGTGCTGCTCAATTTTACAGCTAGACCAGTTCTCCCATCTCCCATACATGGTTAACAAAACTGGTGCAGCACAAAATTCATAAAAAATAAGTGCTGAGAATTTTTTCTGTTGTATAATGAAATAATAGAATAATAGCTACTCTAAAAGGTTGAAAAGTATGTCAAAATCAAATTTATAGGCAGTAAGAACACAGGACTGTAAAAAGCGTAAAACACGGAAGCACACACTAACGAAAATAAAAAGCTATTTTTTCTTTATATATAATAAGTCATCCAAAATATGTTGGGACAGTTGACACCAGCAAATGGTCTGCTTAATCTGAAAAATGTATTTTTACATATGCTGTACAGACGAAAGTTTTAATACAATTAAGATACAACTGAAAAAAGACAAGACATTTAGGTTCACTATCTTTACCTACCAATAAATGCATATAGTTAGAGATTGTTTCTTAAATGCACTCTTAACTTTTTTGTGTCAAATATCTTTTTTTTTTTTTTTTTGCTTTTGGCTCTGTTTTATTGAGAAAATAACTGGACACAAATAAAATCCATTGAAGCAGTTCTTATCCTCTGACACTGAACTAAGAACAGCAACTTATTATGGGCACTAAAAACCTCAGAAATGCAACACTTTATTACTTCTTAGTGAAATAATCCTGCTCACAGGAACTGTTCAATGCCAGAATTGCAGCAAATAGAAAAGTATACTTTGGGATAACAGAAGTGATACTTCTGTTTTGTGCTAGACTACAACCTTTACCTATTGATGAACAAACACAAACATTTTCATTCTGGAGGAAGAGTTATAAATAAATTTATAATTAAGAACATGTTCCCTAAGTATTTTTCCAATGGCCTTTGAATTTAAATTTGTTTTAAGAAATACCTGCAAGAGGTGATATGAAGGATGGAGATCTAGTACAAAATCAGTAATCTTTTGCTTTTTTATACCATCCAGTAATCCATCCATAGCAGTAAAGACATTTTTAAGAACTATCAGAACTACTTGAAGCAACATTTTTGCAGTTTGTAATGTCTGAACAAGGACTTATACAAGTTTTTGGAATGCAATAATCCTTCACACATAACACTTGTTGGAAATTGCAAAACAGAATACACCTCTGAATCAGTTAACTATTCTGGATTCTACTGTAATGCAAATTTATTTTTTTTCTCCTTGTAAATTAAAAGGTAAGGATTTCCCTATAACTTGTGCATGTAACATATGCAAAATCAGCAGATGGAACTATGAGGGAAGTTGGTAACTGTGATGCTGGCACTGTACCATTCACTCAAACACTGCAAATCTTGTAATTAGTTTATAATCGATCATCTTAATAATAATCTATTCTGGTTCCAGGAAACGTGAAAGTTGCCCTAACTCAGTCCTTAAAAACTTCAGTAGTGTTTGGACTGGCAATGGAATATTTTTTTTTCTTGGAAGAGTTTTCAGTCAAATTAGGAAGATAGATTTTGAAATAAAATGCAACGGTATTCCATTATGGTTTAGTTTAAGTGAAAAAGTTCATTATGACTGACCAATGTAACTGTTATTAAATCTCTCCCCTTATTTTTCGTATTTGCCATTTTGTCCATATTCCTTTTCTCATAGTTCCTGCATTGTTCCCTAGTTTAGTAAAATTTTGCTGAATTTCTGAATTTCATTTTGTCTTTTGCCATCTATAAATCTTTTTAAAATAAACCTGAAAATATTTTTTTAAAAATAAGTGAAAAAGAAAGGATAAAGAAAAATCTGGTTGACTGTTCACTTATTTCAAGAAAGTAAGCAAATCCCTCCATTAGAAACAAGCTATGAAGAACAGAAAATAAAATAAATTTGAACAGTCAGTTCAAATGAGTTTTGCTTATTTAGAGGGATTTTAAGTAGTCATTGAAATTAATTCAAAATAGAAATCTGTATTGGGTGTTCGGAGCCAAGAGCTGGCATTTGGGGGGGGGCCGCTGGGCAGCTTCTGTGAGGAGCGGCCAGGGCTGCCCCGTGCCGGACACAGCCGGTTCCAGCCGGTTCTGGCCAGTTGCAACCCGCCCACCCCAGGGCACCGCTCAGCCCCACAGACAAGGCCAGGGTGCCTCAGGGAAAGTGTGCTCAGGAAAGGGTAAAATGCTGCACAGGCAATGGAGAGTGAGGGGAAAATGTGTGAGAAACAGCCCTGCAGACCCCCAGGTCAGTGCAGAAGGAGGGGGAGGAGGTGCTCCAGGCGCCAGAGCAGAGATTCCCCTGCAGCCCGTGGAGAAGATTATGGGGCATCACCCTGTGGCAGAGACCACACTGGAGCAGTCTTTTTTTTTCCTGAAGGACTGCATCCCATGGAGAACCCACACTTGAACAGGGGAAAAGTGTGAGGAGGAAGGAGTACCAGAGAGATCACTGACTTTGTGGCATGTGTTTGTACTGACCCTAATCACCCATCATCCATCCCACTGCACTGCACTGGGTTGGGAAGAAGAGTTGGGAGTGAAAAAACAAAGTTGGCCATGGGAAAAGGAAAGTGTTGTTTTAATAGCTGTTTTTATGCCTCGCTAGATGAATCTATTTAATTGGCAGGAAATTAATTTTTCTTGAGTCTGTTTTCCCCATGACAGTAATTGGTAAACAAACTCCCTGTCTTTATCTTGAGCCATGAGCTTTCTCAGCCTATTTTCTTCCCCATCCTGTTGAGGAGAAGTGAGAGAGCGGCTGGGTGGGTGTCTGGCTGTTAACCAAGGCTAATCCATCACATTTTATGTCAATTTCAAACTACGTTGTATTTTACTCATTAGAGTTCATATTACTGTTGTTATTGATGTTTATATTAACAGGAGAAAACTTCATTATTTCTTAAATTCTGTTGTTAGGCAGCACACCTTTTTAATTTGAATGCTTTGATAGGTTGGAGTATTCTGACATGTTCCTTTGATTTCAGAGCAAATTTCAAGCCCTAACCTGTAGCTGAGTAGAGATAGGGCTCTCTGGTAACTCTTCACGGTTAATTTGGAGGTTTGGAGACTAAGAAACAAGAAATTTCTCACTTCTAATGTTTGCTAACACAGTACATTGCCAGAGGCAAGTGACAAACACCTTTTATCTATGAGGAAAGCCTTCAAGCTGACTTTCTATTTAATCAAACTCAGTTTAACTGAAGCAGAGGTGTCAGAATGGACCAACAAACTGCCTTCAGTGGATGAGATTCATTCTAATATGCCCCTTTGAGTACTAGGAAAGAAGACCAAACTTATTCCCTTTTGTCAGTCCCCGAAAAATTGCATTATCTTGCTTCATTTTCCACCACTATATGAATAGAGAACCTAGCCTGCCTGTCAAGATTAAGCCTGGACTCTACTGAAGTCAAAGCATTTTAAGTGGAGCAAGTGTCAACACAGTTTTAAGTACTTATCAGAATATTTCATTATATCTACATTGTAAAGTAAAATACTTGATAAGGCAATCTAAACACTAATACAGTGTAAAGATAGTAAGTGTATCATATAGACTATAAAAACATAATAGTAATTCTTGTATTATGTATTTCATTATTAGCTAATCTTCCTTCCTTTTTCATTTGTAGCAGCAATATAAAAGGGTCCCAAACAGAAGGGCCTCATTGCACCAGCAATTGACATGCATGTCAGTAAAAACACATAACTTCTGATGAAATAATAAATGGCTTCCGGTCTGTCATACTAGTCATACTCCAAGACAATATAAGTGGCACTCACCTTCAAAAAAATGAAATGATGATGTGATAAAGGAGAAAAGACAAAAATTACAGCTGTATATTTTTAATTAAATAGAATGTGATTCCACAGAAATAGTTGGGATCTAGGATGTTAGTATTCTTGCTATACAAAAGGGTGTGAAGAATTTCTAACTATAGTCTTTTCTAGGAAAATACTTTAATTTTCCATTACCTTCATCATATATGATTTTCTACTTAACTGTTCTTAGTGAAATTTGATCTTTTGGTCTTTTTCTCTTTACCCTGTAACCTTTAAAAAAGGTGTTAGATTCTTTTGTAAATTACTTCAATTTAAGCTTGGGGAAATTACTCTAGTTCAAAGTAGGTGGTAGTTAAAATGATTGTACAAAAGAATATTAAACATACAGACCTGATTCTGAAATGTTCAGAACACATCCTTTTCACTGTGGTTTTCACTCATGACATCCACAGCGAGGCAGAAAGTTAATACGCACTTACAGGCACGGGGCCCAAGGGATACTGTTTATCCCCAACTGCTTGCCTAGAAATGCTATGATTCATTTCTATTGTCTAGGCTTTCATTCCTTTATCAAGTTCAAATCTGTTGTAAATTTAAAATTTTGCAAGAAAAGTTAGACCTATGCATTTAAGCTGATCTAGTCTAATTATCTCCCCCCTCCCCCCCCCGCCCCAAAACCAAAACACAACAACAATAAACCTGCTAAGAACATCATTTCCAATTGTGTGTATAGAAGTTTTTTATAAGAAAAATGCTTTCTGGATCACTTGAGAGAGTAAACGTCTTTCTTTTTTTCTCTTATTTTCCCACCTTTAGACATAGTAGCAACTCAGAAGGTCAGTTTTCCACAGACATAAAAACAACACATGGCCAGTTTCATAAAATAGAATCAATATTTTTAATACCTCTGTGAAGCTAGTTAGACCTCACGATAAAAAGCAAAATTGAATAGTAATATAAGGGAGGTTTCTAGAAACAATAAGGCATCCTTCAAAAAACTGAAGTCATATTCTTACATTCAAAAGAAAATAGAAGGGATTATAAAATGTAAAATCTTAAAACGGTAATTAAAAAGAAAGAACAAGTGGCAATAGGAAACAAACCTGATATTCTTTTTTTTACACACATCAGGATAAGAAGTCTGAATGGCCAGTTGATGATCAGAATATAAAAGGTGTGCTAGAAATAAACAAGCAGAAAAAGGTCATTGTTGAGAGGCTGCAGTGGTGATCCTTGCAGAAGAAAAAGGGGAGAGGAGAGTCCCATTAAGGAGCCACTCTCAGCAGGAGACTTATCACGGATCTGCCTGAAACTGAGTGATTGTAGGAGAGGAGGGGGAAACTATTTAGTTTACATAGATTTCAAAAGGCCTTTGGACAAAGTCTATCACACAAAGCTTTTAAGTAAATTAGGTAGCATGAGCAAAGCCATTTGTTGCATAGATAAATGACTGGTTAAGAGAAAGAAAACACAAGTAGGAGTAAATTGTCAGTTCTTGAAGTGGAGACAGGTCATCAGTGCTGGTAAGCAGGGGTCTGTACTGTAAAACATATTCATCATTGACCTGGAAAGCAGGAGTTCGCTGAAAAGAAAAAGACAATACTGTATTATTCAGGATAGTAAGGCTGAAAGCTGACTGTGAGGAATCCAAAAAAGACTGTGTAAGACTGAAAGGGCAATGAAGTGACAAATGAAATTCAGTGTAAATAAATGTAAACTGATGTACATGGGAGAAAACCAATCCTAATTTCACATATAAAATTACAGGCTCTAAACTAACCATTACGTCCAAAGAGTGATATCTTGGGGTTGTAAAAAACAGTTCCCTGAAACACCAGTTCAATATACCAGTGGTCAGAAAAACAAATAAAATGTTAGGGACTATCAGGAGAAAAAGACAGAACAAACCACAAGCCATCATAATGCTGTTAGCTAACTTTCCCACACCTTGAGTAATGTAAGCAGTTCTGGTTCTAAAAAGGTATGCAATAGACTTAGGAAAAATCCAGAGAAAGGCAGCAAAATGCAGTATAGTTTCTATACAAGGAATGACTGAATAGGCTAAGAACATCTAATCTAAAAAAAATATTACTTAGGGGAGATACGATAGAGGTCTATAAAATCAGGAGTAGCAAGGGATGACAACAGATTATTCTCTGTTCACATTAGCAAGACCTTCGGCTTGAGACAGTCACATCAAGGTTACAAGTCATCTTATCTAGGTAGGGATGTGATGAACAGTTGTGGGAAATACTGTGTCCAGGGTAGAAGTGGAACAAGGATTTTACTGAGTCTAGAGGTGTCAGGTAAGGGACATTCTTCTCAGCACAGCAGCAACAATGTACCAAACCATGCAGTTCATTCTTCCTTTTTTACTCATGGGAGACTTTCCAGTTTATGTTCACGGTAGACACACAAGTAGCACAGAGTTCCCTGCCTCACTGAGGTTTCTTATCTTCTGAGGGCACCACCCAACATCTGTTTGCAATGATGAAGATAAGAAAAATGAAGTGGAGCATGAACTCAGAAATGTGTTTCCAAGGTGAGGTAAACTAGCTGGGTATTGCACAGCCTGCAAAAGTATTTCACCAAGAGATACAGGTAATCTTAGAGGACAGAGACACTTCAAAGGTAAAAACTAGGCAGAGGTTACCCTTTCTCCAAGAAAGTCGAAAGTTGCAGGATTGAAGGTGGCCCTCAAACCCTGAAAGAAAAGGTACAGGACGTTGCAAGCGGGACAGCCAATGAACAGTGCAAGTAGCACATAATCCATCCAGTTCTGCTGAGTGGAAGGTCTTCCATTTCAGTAATGCTGACTTGGACGATTGTCTAGCATGCCCTGCGGTGGGGGACAGTTTCTGCTGCCTGACACCTGAGTGTTGTGGAAAAGTAGCTCAGCTCGAGGTCTCCTCACGTTTGTGGCTATGGGGACCTGGCAATACTGGAGAATTTACATGCCCTGACAACATAGGCAACCCTTGGGCAGGGTAACCTCTTGTGCTAAAGGGTTACTGATCATATTTGAGCTCTTAGAGGTGGCAGAAGATGACACATATCAGCATCCTCCTTGCTGTAGCACCTGTATCACAGAGGAATCTCTGAAAGGCATTGAAGTGGAAGATTTTGATCAGGCTATATGTGTTCCAGGCCTTGGCCCTGTTCTTCCAAGAGGAGACTCAATACCCTGGAGATGACATAGTACAGTGCTTATTAGGGAAAGTCCATCCTTTTCTTTTGGAAATGGATCTGATTCACAGAGAATGGACATTTGTACTAAGAGAGCATGACAGCGTGGAAAGGGTTAGCTGGCTAATGAGCAGTACTGTTTGCAGAAGGAAGACACGACATCAGTCCCGCCTAGCCTGCACAGTTGGTTTGTCCCAAGTAGTTGCCTGAGAAGGATCAGTGGCAGGGCAGGTGTAGGTGCTCTGGCAGACAGACCAGAGCTCCAGAGCCTAGCTGACTAGAGCCAAAGAGGCTCTAGTATTACTGACCTGACAAGCCTCTGCGTATGCCAGGGCTTCTGGCTCATGAGCTGCGCATTACCAGCAACACCAACAAGGCTACCTCCTGCGTGGCTTTCTGAGTACCAAACCCAGCACATCCTATCAGAGGAGCCAGAGGGAAGGCTTTAGGAGAGTGGAGTGGAGCTGGCCTTACAGGAGGCTGTCCTGGATCAAAACTGGCTGTATTAGGTCCCAACTGGGCTTAACTGAGCACTCTGCAACAGTGTACAGCCTGGAGATAGCTGTTGCTGTCAAACATGTGGCTGCAAAACCTTTCTGAGACTTTTAGACCCTCTTTTTCATCTTTTACCACCCTTATCACAAAGAAGCATTATGGCCACAGCATCTGGATCTACCATTGTAGCACAACACTGCGAAAGATGGAGTCTGAACTATTCACGTTCCTAAGGTTATAAATAAATAAATAATTTTAAAGTTAAATGCCATTAAGCTATTAAAAAAATCAGAATTCCTCTTCCTGAAGAAATTTGATCTTTCCTTACTACTTTTTTCTTTATTTTTTTCACAGCAATTTCCCAATTCCAGGCTGCTTTTCACCTTGATTCTGAGGGGTGAAACTAGCATAGCATCTCAAGTTATACAATCCTTGCAATTTCAAGTTATTTACATTTCAAGCTATACAATCCGGAGTTTGAAAATAAACATTACTTTTATTTTCTTATATTTCTGTAGAATAATAAAGTAATATTACCATTCTACTCTGTGATGCTGCCTGACAAACATGCTGCCTAAAATGCTATTTAAGGTATAGGGACTACAGTTTTACTTGCTCATTTTACAACTGATGCTAGAGAAAAAGGGTTATTTGAGTCCTCTAGACCTTGAAGAACCTGACTCAGAATAAAGAGATGGGTATCAAACTTTACTAGTTGATTCAGATTACCACAGGTATTCCCAGTTCAAATTTGATTGTGTATACAATTTTTTCTCTTGAATGAGAGTGAGAAGTTCTATAAGACTAGATAATACCAGTTCTGATTTATAAATAAACAATCAGACATTTTGAAAATGTTAAGATAGCATTGTTGAAGACACTTTTATTTGTGAGTTAGATGCAGAAGAAACATATTTGAAAAATAAGCCATAAATATATAATTTGCATGCTGGTTTGGGGGGTTTGTTCTGCTTTTTTTGTTTTTATTTTTGTCTTTTGTTTTTGTTTTTTTTTTAATTACTATAGCTGCTTAAGCTGAAGCTTTATTTTTAGTCATCTTTGATGCAATTGCACAGCTGAGGCTGTTCGGTACCTCTGCCCTGTCCTGCAGTGCAAATAGCAGCACGTCAAAAGCAAATGGCCTGCCAATTAATCTAAGCAATGTTGAACACAGGGAATTTGCTAACCCACAGGCAGCTGAGGTATAGTTTACTTGCTGTGACATCTGGTACCTGTTATTTAAACAAAAGGATATTTTGTGAATTTCTCATGTGCTTAGAGAGGTCTGATGGTATAACCATTTCAGGTTTGAAAACTGAAGAATGTGTAAACAATACTGGAATGTCATTTTTTTTGTCATATACAAAATATTCTGAATGTGGTTTTATTTCAGGTTTTAAAAAAGAGAATAAATAGAAACTCTCCATCATGAGCAACAGCAGAGTGTCTCATTCTACAGCACTTTGCATCCAAATTAAATTTCTAAATGGAATTTAGAGTTTGCTGTGTGTATGTCATGACCTGGGCTGGACAGAACAGGGAGTTGTGTTGAGTTTGGAATTCCCTCTGGCTAAATTAAGGTGAAACGACACCAAACGATCAGTTAAACATTTTATCCATGGCAGCAGCAAACTGAACTTGGAAGGTGTAACAGTAGGTGTCAGGGTTTCTCTCAACAGGAATTGGCACGAAACTACCTCAGTAAACCATGTAACCCGTGGTAACCATATACATCAGTTCAAGGAATCAGGCGAGCCCTCCTGTCGGGTGAGGAGGTTCAGAGTGGACCCCCTCGCTTTCCAGACTGCCACTCAGAGAGGAGCCCGCCGGCGGCTGGAGCTGCTCCCAGTCCCAGACCCAGTCAGCGGTTGGTGTCGGAAGGGGTGAGGTGTGGGGGTTACGGGAAAAGAGAAAGCACTCACCGGCCCTGGCTCCAGCGCTGCTCCCCTCAGCCCAGGGGTCCCGCTCCACAGGGCACGGGCACGCGGGGCTTCAGTTCGCGCCCTTTTATCCCCTCCCGGCCCCTCCTTCGGGCGGGCACTCGAGCTCATTAGGCTAATGAGGTGTGACGGGCGGTTTGGGCTTCCAGAACCTTCGGGAAAGGGGTCGGCGGGCCGTGTG
Organism: Haliaeetus leucocephalus; assembly: GCF_000737465.1. NCBI lineage: Eukaryota > Metazoa > Chordata > Aves > Accipitriformes > Accipitridae > Haliaeetus > Haliaeetus leucocephalus. The sequence continues at coordinate 5,833,257 of NW_010972898.1, forward strand.
GGGGGCGACGTCCCCTTGGGCGCGGACCTGAGGGCGGTCGGGCCTCTGGCCGCGGCCGGTGAGCTGCCCCGCTCGGCCCGTCAGACGAGCGTGTGCGAGCAGGGAGCTGCGCACCCTCCGGCACGGCACGGCCTCCCGCCCCGGGCTGGTGTCTGGGTCGGGGCCGGTCGGCTGCGTTTCACCTGACAGGGTTCCTTGCTAGGCAGGGTTCCTGGGTTTAGGCACAACTTGCCCCGCCGCCATGTTCGAGACATGAACTCTTTCTGTCTCTCACAGTGAGGGAGGTTGATAATCTCTTCTTGAAGCACCAAACAGGTATTGGATAACTGCCTCTTAGTAGATACAAAGCATTTAATTACTCTCAGAGTAAGAACAGCAAGGGGAAGTGGGAATATTAGGATATAAGCCATTTTGTTTTCATTATGTATCTTGAATAAAATGTAGAAAGTATGCATTGGTGATATACACCAAACAGGGCAGGAACTGGGAACAGCCTGTCATTGCCATCCATGCTGTGTGCCAAATAGGGAAGAAGTGCACTGGAAGAAAATGGAATGCAGTTAAAGACATACACCTAATATACATCTTGTTGAACAGGGACTTTAAGGGAAAGGGAAACCTTATTTCTGTTGTTTCCTAGCTTTTGCATGCTTGAATTTGCATTGTCATTGTTCAGCACTAGTTTTTATACGTAACATTGTACATGTTATGGATTTGAAGCTATGTATAATGCTGTTGAAAGATGAACCACCTTTTTATTTTATTTTTTATTTTTTAAATTATTTTCATGTATCTTAAAAAATTCAACAGGCAGTGACTGGAGTGGCACTTACTGTGCTGTGTCTATGTGGACTCTAGAGACTGATGAAGTAAAAAACCACATATTCTCTTAAGAAACATGCTCTTTATGATACCAGTCTGCAGTCCCTCATTGTCATTGCTTAAAAATGTGCAGCAAAGCTGACAGTATTTTCTAAAACATGTCCCTTGCAGTGGGACATATCAGGAAACTCCCAGCTGAGTTAAACTACGAAAAGATGGAGATTCCCTACAACTAACTAGCACTGAAAAAAGCAACACTTCTTTCCCAGTAACAGAAATGAACCTTTTAACTGCACCAGTGAGCAGTTCCTTACATACAGTTTGACACTGACTGCTCATGTGCGTGGGGAATCCACACATTTTGTGGTAAATAAAAAAGGCTAAACAGCATGTATTCATGCAAATGATATATGGGTAAACTCTGTGGTGATCATATTTTAAATCTATGAACTCTCTTTATCACTGACTACAATGATGCGGGCATCTAAAAAGAAAGATATATTCAGACCGGACTTCCTTACTAGAGCATGAACGTTTTAAAAATATAGACTGGAAACTTTGTGAGATTATTTCTATGACTTCACAAAGGAGTTTAAATACTTCTAATCTTAGAATCTTTTTCAGATGCTGTTCAAAAGAGAACTTTGGCAATAAGATCTGTGTTCTGATTTCGGCTTCACCGGTATGAATTTTGAGTGCAATTTGCCCTCAGTTTAGTGAAATTATCTGCAATTCACAGTGTTAAAATCAGATTACTATATAACCAGGTTTAATTCTGAAAGACTTTTCCATAATTTTAGACACCAGGAAAAAAAATAAAGATTAAAGAATTACAGCTGATGACATATGATGCTGTCACTAAAAACAGAAAAAAACCAATACCAAAATACTAAGCAAGTATTGTACTGAGCAAGTCATGATGTGGTGTCCAGTTCAAAACAGCAAACTAAAATGTGACTAGATTAAATTTTGAAAGTTGTAATTCGTCTGTGAACATGTTCTTGAGCTCTCCTGAACTGGAATTAAGGTATTAGGGCATGTCTGTAACTATTTCACATGCAGCACCTCTGCGGTCAAGGAGATTGTCACACATGAACAGATTAGAGGATTGGGCCCAATGCTTTTTTACTTAATGCACCATTTAAATTGTACTTGATCTGACTAGAAATACACTGTCCATTTGGCTTATTCCACCTTCAAGGTAATAACTTGCATTACTCTTTGCACAATAAATCATACTTTTCACCAGATGGTATCTCATGAGCATTCAGGACTTGCTTTTATATGTTTTGCTGTGATTTTTTTTGGAAGAGAAGGATAAATTATCTCATTCAGCATTCAGGCCTTATTAGAACATATTCCTGAGTTACTATATGCTTCTCTGTACTTTTGGCAGCCATGGCAAATCATATTATCTACGTATTATTGGCATTTGCAGTGTGCTGTGTCATAAGGTTTAAAATTACCTTGGCTTGTTTTCAGTATGAGATTATTATGTTTTCGCTTCTTAGAATCTTATTCAGTTTCATATGTTTCATACAGGTTTTTATTACGTATGTAAACTGTATCTCTTGTAAGAAGAAAGGACATGCATCTGAGTTCTGAAGTAAATCAGATTTTTGCAACTTAATTATTTACCTTGGTTTTACAAAGGTAAAGAATTTTCCTTTGTAAAAGCTAAATTTTTCTACAATTTTTACTCTTCAGTCTTCTTGAAGATTTTAAAAGATTCCTTTTTGTAATCTCTTTGTTACAGATACTAATGAAAAATAAGTCTTAAGGGCCTTATTTCAATTTGCAAATAACTTATTCTTATGTGCAAGATTCCCAGAGGAGGGTAATGTGAACATTCATTATATGCTTTATTTTACTACACAAACAAAAACTTTCCTTAACATTTAGTAAATGAAAAGTAGAAAATGAAGAAATTATCATCAGCTCTAAGTTCATGAGTAATAGCCACACTATAAACTTTTTCCCATTTAGACAGAAACCCATTTAAAGTGATGTTAACCTCTATTAACCTTGAAAGATCTTTTAAAATGATGAAACTTTGCTCTGTTTAATAAAATGTATATTACTCTATCTTTAAAGGAATATTAAGCAGTGAACTCAAATCATGTTACTGAAAAGTTAGTCTTCCCTGGGAATTAGCCTGCATTTTTACATTGTGACTGAGGTATTTTTAGCAAATACATATTTTTAAGTTAAATATTGGTCTAATATGCAATAAAATACCTATTTGAATCAAACTGAGAAGAATACTGCCTTTATTCTTTATAAAAACTGTGCATCATTTCAAAGTGTTTGGCAGATGCAGATTTCTGGGTTTGTGCCATACATATTATATTTCTGCCACTTTGGAGGCAGAGACGCAGAGGAAACAAAAAAAGGTCACGGTGTCTGTGGCCATGCACAGGGCTAAACTTTATTCAAGCTTCTGGTGCCATCTTGTGGGTGGATAAAGAATAGTCTTTTTTATGAAAGAATAAAGGAATGTAGCACAAAAAATGTGTATTTTGCATAGTTCGCTTCCAATAGAAAAATAGCTTTCATAACTTTTTTTTTTCCAGCTTGGTTTTCTAATTATATCCTCAGAATTTACAGCGATCCTAATTAGGGAGTCAAAATCGTTTCTAAGACACAGATTTCCTGAGAACTGTCTTAATCAGTATTTCTTTCTGTCCTCTGAAGCAAATGTAGGTCTCCCAGGAATGGTACATAGCAGAATTCTGGGAAAAGTGAACCTCAAATTGTATCCAGTACAGCAATTTTCATTCTTTAAGACTAAGTAGCTCCTTTACAAGACTTTCAGCTTCAGAGATTCAGTAAAATGCCCTTATCTGCTACTCCCTAATTCTTTCCTTTATTTACCAACAAGTAAAAACTAACAGTAAACTGCTGCCAAATTGAATTAAGTGTTTCTATGCTGTTTATAATCTCATACCTTAATTAGCATAGTCTCCTTGTCAGTAACCATCTTGTCTAAGTTCATTTGTTACTCTCCTCTCTTCCACATTATTTATCTGTGTCCAGGTTCACAGCTTGAGGCCAAGATGTGGCTGGAGAAGTGAAACTCATAGACTCAGGTTAAATTCTCAGATTCCTGGGCTAGTATGTGGACAAAACTGGGTATTTAGGATTAGCTTCACAAAAAATAAATTTACAAAAGCCACAAAAATAAACCCAAATCAGCCAACCAACCAACCAAAAAGGCCGACAACAAACCAAACCAAAACACCATCACCAAAATCCAATGAAACAAAAAAACCCCTAAACCAGTATTCTATACAGAAAGAGCAGTTCCTCATTCAATTAACTAGTAATGCTAAAAGAACTTGCCTGAAATTTTGCCTCTCATTTTTCCTGTTGAAGCTGTGCCACTGTGTGGTCAGCTGTAATAAGAACTGTAAGAACAGGAAAAGACAAGAAAAAGGTCCCTACTTCTGTAGCCTTCCTGACATCGTGCTTGTGTAACTGAAAGGTCTTAGGTTTTAATCCCTGTTTGTACATTTTTGCATCCATTTATACAATTCATGTTAAAGACATTGTGTAATGTTTGTAGAGCTCTGGAAGTTGTTCAGAAGCCTGAGTAACACCCTTCATTGGGAATTTTCTCGAGTACCACACTACAGAATCATATTCTGGTTTTCTTTTCCTCTCACTAATTTGATGAATCTTACATTTTTGCCACACTGCCCTAATCACACAACTTCAGTAAATGGGAGATGAAAGCTATTGGTTTGGAAAGCCTTATGAAGAGCAATAGACTGAATCCAGATTTTTCACTTTCTGGAGAAGTGTTCCAGAACTATTTGTCAACTATTTGACATCTCATGAAAAATGACTAGCATTCTTAGCTGTGATTTTTAATAAAAATGTCTGTGGCTGTTGACCTATGTATTGAACACCACTGTCTACGCATGTGTCAGGAAGCATATTTGGACTGTTAGCTCCAGGATCAGCAGTACATGAATTTACATATGGCACTGTTTAATCTATGGGTACCAGAGATGCTTAGATTGTAGTAAAAGGCATCATTTTGCCTAGGTGAATGTTCAGCACCGGTAACTGCAATATACAGAAGTACAGCCTAACTTTAGCTTCATTACGTACTAACTGTAGTTAAGGAGAACAAAGAAACGACTGAGATCAGTCTCTGAGATCAATTGTATAGAGTGGCTTACATTCACCTTACTTAAGCATAGCAATCTCAAGGACTGTCCACCTGCCCAGCATTTTAGTCTTCTTTGCACCTCACAGTTCTTTGTGAACTATTACAGAACCATTCTTCTAGGCACTTTTGATTTTGTTTTTCTGTTTTGGTTTGGGTTTTTTTTCATGTTCTATGTTTATCTGAAATAACATGTGGACTGTGCTGCAGTCATAAAATGGCATTTTTATGGTAAAACCTGAAGGTGCATGTTGCATGCCCTATGCGGAGACATGAGGTTATGTGGATGCATTTGAGAGTACAAAACTGTTGGGAGAGTATCAGAAGACTGTAAAAGGAAGGAAGCCCAACCTGATACAGTCATGGCATGTCATAGCTCAGTTTCTAGAGCTATATTTTCACTCCAAAAGAAACTCTAGAGGCAAAATACTATTGAAGCAATGGGGACAATAGAAGACTATCAGTGGGAGTGAACTGCAGAGCTGAAATATTTGAAAATGAACACTTGGGAACACATCTTTCTTAGTCTCAGATCAATGCTTATTCCACTCAAACGGGTATGTGCATTGCTGCATGACTGTGTTTTAATGGACAATTGTGATGAAACCGTACTTTTGCATTTTCCAGCAATCAAACAGAAATCTTGGTGACCTTACATAGGGTATATTGCCTTGTGGGAGTATTGTCCTGGAACTGTGTGTGAACATTATTTTGGAAGGAGCTGTAGTAAGTGGTCTAATACAGCCAGTAAGACAGCCAAGCAATGTGGATAATCAGAGGCCCAATTCTCCAGGTCATTCCTTGCCTTCATTTATTTAGACTCAGACATACATGTCTACATGGTGCTTTATGAGTTGCCCAGGCTCAGAAAGAGTAGCTCTGTGTTCAGACATTACTTTTCTCTGAGGAAGACTTTTATTCAGTAGCTTTATATGTTTTTCAGAGTAAATAACAAACATTCACACTGTGAACTGCAGAGTCCCTGCCTTGAACAAGGCCACTTTGGTACTAAGACCTGAATGTGATTTTAGGTTGTGAATCCTGGCTTCATAGAAATCTTTGTTTAGACAAGGAATAATATGGCAGACACATGCCTCTGTTTGCACAGGTGTTTTGAGGTGGACTTAATCTGTGATAATTTACGTCAATTATCTAAAAGTTAAGCATTTAAAGTTTCACAAATACCCTAAAAGGGGATGTGCTTTACCCACTGGACTACTGTGGAAAGGTGACCAGTGACACAAACTGCATCCATTTTTAACAGAAAACAACATGTCTATGATATTCTACTAGGGGATGTCTGTGGCCATGTCCTCAGCTGTCATCTACCTATCTGTTTACTTGTACTCAGAGGTTGGTGATGTTGTGCTATTTACCTCTGATGACCAGCAGTATTTCTAAAGCCTTTACATGCAGGACAGAATTTAACTGGTACTTGGTTTGACATTTTCTGTGCTATGAACTTGCCATCCTTGGAGAACAAATATCTAGTTCACTTCAATGTAGCATTCACATATATGTTAAGAATAATTAGATTTCATTTTAGCACACATGGTACATCTATATGAGTAAATTAAACAATACTGGGGCATGTTCTCAGGATCTGGAACTCAGTTATTTAGATTGTTGAATTGTTGGAATGGTGTTTGGCATGTCTTAACTGGTGCAAGTACTTTTTTCACATATGACTTATCTCTGCAAGTAGCACAGGGCAGGGACCAGGGCTAATGAGTCATGTGGAAGGAGCAACACTTCTGCAGCATAAAAAGACTTGAACAGGATGGATACAGGTTGCTCTGGGCCAGCAGACTTCAGTGCTTTAGACAGTGAAAGCAACTACGTGTAGCCTTATAATCAGCATTTTAAAAAGAAGAAGAAGAAGAAAAAGAAAAGACTAATTCAAGCCAATCTGACAGTTTAGATCTATCAAACCTTGGGCTCAGAGCTTGAAACTGCAAAGGTTTCAGTGGGAAGTCACACATTCAGTACAGGCTGGAGGTAATGAATTCAGAACATAGAGCAAATCAAGCTCTTCAGAGAGGCTTAGGCTCAACAACGAACCTTGATTAAGTAGAAGAATAAGTAGGTAGCCAATCACATCAGCAACTAGTGCCACAGTTCAGTACCGCAGTATCAGAGCTATGGTTAAGAAATTTTAATGAGAATTCTTATGCTGCTAAGAATTTGCTTGTTCCTTGTAAGTTAGGTGACCCTTTTTTGGCTAATTCTCCTGAGCTGTTACTTCCATTATACCCAGGCTACAGCTATGAATCTTTGGGTACTTTACTACATGCCTGATGATGGGATCATGAAAAGGAAGGCACCAAAGTTACTGAATATAACCAAATAAAGCTGTAAGATCTTAATTGTTGAAGTGATCATCATGCACAGCAACAGGCAGTGGCTGATGAGCTGAAAATCAGAAAGTAACTTAAATATGAGCTGTTCTAAAATAGGTATAATGTGGAGTGAATTCACCCTTATTACTTTGCTGAATTATGAGTGGTAGTAGAATATTCTAATGCATTAGTTTTGTGTGGCAAGGTTTTGGGGGGGGGGGGGCTGCAGGGTTGGCTTCTGTGAGAAGCTGCTAAAAGCTTCCCCTATGTCCAACAGAGCCAATGCCAGCAGACTCCAAGATGGACCCACCGCTGACCAAGTCTGAGCCCATCAGTGATGGTGTTAGTGCCTCCGGGAGAACAGATTTAAGAAGGGGAAAAAAACCTGTGCAACAGCACATTCAGCCAGAGAGAGGAGTGAGAACATGTAAGAGAAACAAACCTGCAGACCCCCAGGTCAGTGCAGAAGGAGGGGGAGGAGGTGCTCCAGGCGCTGGAGCAGAGATTCCCCTGCAGCCCATGGGGAAGACCATGGTGAGGCAGGCTGTCCCCCTGCAGCCCAGGGAGGTCCACAGTGGAGCAGATCTCCACCTGCAGCCCGGGGAGGACCCCACACCAGAGCAGGTGGGTGCCCAAAGGAGGCTGTGACCCCATGGGAAGCCCATGGTGGAGCAGGATCCTGGCAGGACCTGTGGCCCTGTGGAGAGAGGTGCCCACGCTGGAGCAGTTCAAGAAGAACTGCAGCCCATGGAAAGGACTCACGTTGGAGAAGTTCATGGAGGACTGTCTCCTGTGGGAGGGACCCCATGCTGGAGCAGGGAAAGAGTGAGGAGTTCTCCCCCTGAGGAGGAAGGAGCAGCAGAGACAACGATGATGAACTGACCCCAACCCCAATTCCCCATCCCCCTGCGCTGAAGCGGGAGGAGGTAGAGAAATTTGGGAGTGAAGTTGAGCCTGGGAAGAAAGGAGGGGTGGGGGGAAGGTGTTTTAAGATTCGGTTTTGTTTCTTTTTATCCTACTCTGACTTGATTGCTAATAAATTAAACTAATTTCCTCAAGTCAAATCTGTTTTGCCTGTGATGGTAATTGGTGAGTGATCTCTCCCTGCCCTTATCTCAACTCATAAGCCTTTCGTTGTATTTTTCTCCCTCTGTCCAGTTGAGGAGGGAAGTGATAGAACAGCTTGGTGGGCACCTGGCATCCAGCCAAGGTCAACCCACTACAGTCACTTTTGTTCTTCTGGGACCTTAATACATAACAGGCAAACCATGTTGACTAAAAACACAATCTTTTTTTCATCCCTGAGTACCACTAGATTTACTGGCAGTTAGCTGCTTATGTTGATGTAGATTCAGGCAAAATACGATAACAAAGGGTCAGTGAGAATGCATAAATCAAGGCTATAAGGTGATTGATTTTATTTGATTTCTTGTGCTTTTCTGTTTTTGATGGTAGGCTGGCTTTGTATTTTTAATCTGTTTATTCATTTTCATATTATTGATTGTGGTAACGGAGCAGTTCATATTCCAGCCTTTTTTTAACAATATGAATTACTTCAATTTATATGTGAATTTAATTCTTAATAATTAAACTATGACAAAGTAACACTAATATAAATAAATCTTTCACTTTCACTCCAGTATTACTGATGTTTAAGTTAATGTCTAATTTCACAATGGTTTCATTTGAATTCATTATCAATATTCCTGTGCTGCATACCACAACAAAAGAGTTCAGAGGACTGTTTTGCTTATTCTGTTCACCTTTGGTGAAATATTATCTATTGGCTTAATAACAGGACTTATTCTTCTCTTCCACCTGTCCTCATTAGGTTTCATGTATTTCAGTATTATACACAATCCAAGTGGTGGAAGTTCCAGAAGTATGTTCTTCCATATTTTCCAAAATTTCTTATGTCATCATCCCATACATAGTCCTATCTGCCATCATGCTGGTTTTGGTGTCTCTACAGCCCTTACTGTAACTTCTTTGTGGGCATCCTGACAAATTTTATTACCCTCTCAACTGAAAGTTCATGCTTTCTGAGCTAGTATAAGATAGGAGTTCCTGCATAGTGAAAACCTACTCACACTCATTCTGTGACTGCTTCCATAGCCATTGTGATTTGCTTTCCTCTGCCACCAGAGATTTTTCTGATCTCAGTGAACTTTCTTCCCACAGCGATTTGCACCACCCTGGAACTGCAAAGTTTAAAAGAATGAAAATAGTTTCCCACCAAAAATATCATTAGCAAGCATCAGGATAAAAAAAGATCATGAAGTAGATCACAGATATCAACAGGAATCTCTTTCCTTTTGTCTACACTAATCTCCTCTTTATAGCCCTTCTGAGGATCTAGCAATTAGTTTTTGTCTTTCTCTGCTGATGGCCTTTTCAGGTACAGGCATCTCTGTGCAATTTTGAGTAGACATAAACCCAGCCTGAAGTGTAACTGAAGTGATTATTACTAATTATCAGCACTGTATGCCTTCTCAGTAGAAAAGTCCAGGACCCAATTTCCATGGCAGATAAAAAGACTCACTTGTCCAAGGAAAGACTCCTAGCTGAATAAGGTGCAGGCAGATTAACATTATTATCATATGGGAGACCTGACACTGTCTGTGCTGTAAATGCTGAACTGAATTTATCCTGTAGAGATATCAGCTTCACATGAACAATCAACCTAATTTCATCTTTCAGATATCCTCTTTCAGAAGAGTGATAAAAGACAGAGGACAGACAATACAGCCAAGTTCTTCAGTAAAAATTGGTATAGTCCGCACTTTTGAAAATTTTGTAATTTAAGATAGTATATATATGAACAAATGGTATTTATACATTATATTTATAAATACCATTTTTATAATGACATTCTTAAAATATGAAAACAGTGAAATATCTATAAGCAGATGAGAGACAATTTTATCGTTTAAAGCACATCACTTCAGTTTCAGCCTAAGAAACTCATTTTGGTAGCAGAGCCAATCTTCATGTCCAATCTCCATGCTCAATTTTAAGCAGTATCCATAGGTTAGAAATTCAGCTAGGGCATGTTTCTCTTTCATTCATGCTTTCTGTTACATTTCTTTCCTACCTAGATATAGCATTTGTTTCTGAACTTTTTCTTCTGCTTTTCTTCTGCTTCCTTATGTACCACACAAAACACCTATGGGTCTACTGGCTTTTATGAATAGTAATTCCTAAAATTACATGCTTCACAGTTTATATATCTCTTATTTTTCTAGAGGCTTTTCATGAAGTTTGAGAAGCTACTAGTGGATTGTAAATTTTATTTTTTCATATATGATCATGTATTTTTGAGATTTAGAGGAATACTTAATAAAAAGAGGCAACAGGTGTTCTGCTATGAATATTTAAAGTTGTAATGTTAAATTTCACTTACTAAAATCTATTTTAAAATGCATGCTCCTTGCATTAGGATATACTGATTACCCATTTTAGTAAAATGTCAAAATTAACAAGACTGTCCTCTATTTCTTAGACAAACTAGGTATATGAAATAAATGTCATTCCAAATAGTTGTTTTCTACCATATTTCTTTTCCAAGACTATTTGTTTTTCATATGGTTGGAAAAGATTTCCACATAATCATATTGCCATAATGCCTCTGTTTTTTCAGAATATTTCAGAACATGAAGAGTGGTTGTCTTATCTCATAAAAATGAATAACTAAAATAAAACTGAAATAACAAGAGAAAGTAAAATAATTGAGAGGAGTAGCAATGTGGCAAGTAAACAGCAATAATCTGGGAATGAATGTGTATATTTATTCTACCTTTCATATGATACTTGTTAAAGTTTATCATAATGTATACGATAGTTGTTAGTGTGCAGTGCAAATAGATTCTATTAATCGTAATGCATAAATTTCTTCTTCTAATGTTGCTATAATATTGCAGACTCTATTGTACTTCATAAAACTATGGAAAGAAATAGTGCTTGCATTCATTATCACAAAAATATCTTCAAACCAAATATTCACAACCATCTTTTGGAAAATAGTTAACAAGAAAAATGTAATTTCTACAAAAGCTCATAATTCTTATCAGAAAATTTTGTATTTTTATCTAAGACCTTTCTCCCACTACAGAACTTCTAAATACAATACTTCAGCTCAGGTAAATTCATCCAAGCTGAAATGTTTTGGTTAGATTTGTTATCAACCTTTTTTTTTTTTGCTGTTCTTTCTTTTAAATAGCAGTTCAGTATAAATACATCTGGCACCTGCATATATTACCACAGTGATTCCTGATTTTTATTTAACTTCTGATTTTCATCTGCTTTACCCAGCTAAATCTCCTATAACTTTGTGTGATTCACCTCTAAACCTGCATTTTAAAATGTTATGGGATGAAACTTGCATTTCAACTTGATGGGACTGATTTGGAACATGATCTAGATGAGTGGAATTTCTAGTAGGATAAACACACAGCCTTACTTGGAAACTTGAGGTTTAATTGCTTTCTTTTTCCCCATGAGTTTAATAGTTGTATACTTTTAGGACTACTCAGGATCAAGCCAATGACCATAAATTAGGGGTTAGAGGTAAAGGGATATGTACTGCATTACTATTCTTGGAACTCATTCTCCTGGTAAGTCATGGTCTTTCTCCTGGTCTATGTATTCTCATATTAATTTTGTGCAATATTGAACCACATAGTCATAAATTCAATGCATATTTACAAGGTAAAATCTTGACCTTCTCCAGAGTTTCATAGGATTAAGATTTTGCCTAAATTTCAGCATATAAAAGACATGCATCTGTGACACCAGACAAAAATCTTCTGTGTAACTTATTCCTTAAGTGTCCTCTGTCAGTTTTTGGTTGTTTTTGTTTAAGAAATTGCTTAGAACCATGTAGTTTTCATGACTAGCACTGATAAGTTACTGGACAATCTGTATGTCCTTTCCTGTAACATCAATTCCATTTTATGAAGTTATAAGTCAGCTTTTCCAGGGCTTCTAGATCTCAAGGCGGGGAATGGTTGACACAGTATTTGCTTATGAAGACAGTTAACTGTCTTCGTCTAATGAAGGTCAGATGAAATACATCACACTCACTTTCATTTCCTCATTAAATCCAGCATGTGGTCTAGATCCTGGGAATAAATTAATTTTTAAGTTTTCCATTTGACATTCCACCAACACTTTTCCTGAGTTGTATCTAGGAGCTTTTAACAAAATAGAGAATTTTAATGGAAAAATTATGAGCTTTTGATATGAAACTGCAGCAGCAAAGCCAAGACTTAATTTGATCAAAACAATAACTTAAGCAATATTTGAGATCATTGTAACAAATATTGAAAAAGGGCATGCTAAAATTTTATTTAAGACTAATATAAAATTAAACCTGGGATCATATTTGCATAATGTTCAGAATAAGGACCAAATAAATTTAAAAATTCTTTGGGGAAAATGATGCATATATGTTTTAGATCTATGGCCATGTCTCTTTTATAATTGTCATTAAAAACTATTTGGACAGAAAAATATAAATTCGGTCTATCTTTTTTCTCCGTAACTGTTTGATTTTGCAAATGATACTCTTGTAATATTTTTGATGGTGTCTGTAACCTATAACTATGGACATCATTATTTCACCTGGAAAGCAGTATTGCAGTAGACCAATGGTAGTAGACTTGATAGTGATTTTTTAATCACCTGTGCTAAAGAAAGGTAACTTCTTACTCCTTTTACCCTATAATTGTGATAGCTGCATAAGAGCGAAGACTAATTTATATGGAGCTGTCACTCCCCATCTTTTCAGATAAACTAATCTTATCTACCTCCGTGGTAGTGGGATGTCATTCATGCTATAGATGAGGCAGTTTATCCATCCTCTTGGAACAGGGCTACAAGGTAGACATAGTCTTTGATTCACAGTCTGCACATTTTCCCTTGTCTACAGTCTGTGGCAAAACCAATTCCTAGCTCAATGATTTAATTTCATGATTACCAAGTCTAAATTACAATATAATATCTTCATCAAAATTATTCAGTGCACTATTATTCATTCATTGTGGCAGCTGGAATTTCATCCCTAATGTTGTTAGCATGTTACTGGATATCAAGATCAAATATTTTACAAGCTGGTTCTCATATAGCAGCCTCTGGCTTTGAGAAAGGAATTATAGGTGTACTTGAAAGAAGGGGTTTTGACTGAGAATCCAGAGTGCAGGGAGATGTGTCTAACAACATTCAGAAAAACACTCAGATTACAAAGTAGAGTGGTCTTCAAGACTCTCCTCTGTCTTCTTCATTTTTAATTTAGTTTTTGAGAGTAATCACAGATTTCTATGTTTTACCCTCCAAGGTGAACATTCAACACAATTTTTAAGATTAGGGTGCCTTAAATAACTTCCTGTGTTCTGCTTGGGAGAGGAATTCATGGTTAGTTGCTCCCATTTCAAACAATCTAGGTCCTGAGTCATTTTAGCATTTGTATCTAAGTATTAAATTCCTTAAGTACTTAACACAAGGCACCAGAAAGAGCTCACAACCCCTTCCGTCACAGCTGCTGCTTAATTCTATGTATGCCTAAATCCCTAGTTATCTATGTTTCTGCTGACTACATGTAAATTATCAAATTTATACTTACTACTTGCTTTTTATATTTGTACTTTTAAAATACCTTTTGTATTTGTCTCCATGTATTTATCTACAGGGACTGGCAATTCTCAGAACATGCCTGCGCTACAAAGAAGACTTCCAGAGTTTCTTCTGTACACTCTTTTCTATTCAGGTCCCTGCTATTTTGTAAAATAATCAAATACACATCAGAGCACAAACCTGTGTTGAGCCATTCTCGTGTCTTTCTGACCCGATGACTATGATTTATAGAGGGGAATGACTTTGGGTAAGATTATGAGAACAGTAGCTAAAAATAGAGTGTAATAATGAAGCAGCTTAGGAGATATGTCTTTAAATCCCTTCTCCAAAAGTAAGAAGATTTTAATTTGGTTCTTGCAGGTGCATTTTGTGAGAAATGACTGACAGAGCTAAGTGCCTTTTCCAGGGAGAGTTCATGGCTGACAATAAGTAATAGCTCTCACCCTACTCTTAGGCAATACCCTGCTCAGCCTGCTGATTTTTGTGACTCCTGTTCCTAATGGTTAACTCTCACCACGTAATGTGAACAAAGATGGGAGTCTAACCTGAGTCTTTGGATTCCACTTGTGTCCTTACACAGTCAATAGAAAGAAATGGGACTTTCCAGAGGGCAGCATTAGTCCCTAAGTAGACAAAATTACTGATGATGCTTCACTTTCTTGGTTATGCCTTCTCGTGGTTTAACCCCAGCCAGCAACTAAGCACCATGCAGCCGCTCACTCACTCCCCCCCATCCAGTGGGATGGGGGAGAAAATCGGGAGAAAGAAGTAAAACTCGTGGGTTGAGATAAGAACGGTTTAATAGAACAGAAAAGAAGAAACTAATAATGATAATGATAACACTAATAAAATTACAACAGTAGTAATAAAAGGATTGGAATGTACAAATGATGCGCAGGGCAATTGCTCACCACCCGCCGACCGACACCCAGTCAGTCCCCGAGCGGCGATTCCCCGTCCCCCCTTCCCAGTTCCTAAACTAGATGGGACATCCCATGGTATGGAATACACCGTTGGCCAGTTTGGGTCAGGTGCCCTGGCTGTGTCCTGTGCCAACTTCTTGTGCCCCTCCAGCTTTCTTGCTGGCTGGGCTTGAGAAGCTGAAAAATCCTTGACTTTAGTCTAAACACTACTGAGCAACAACTGAAAACATCAGTGTTATCAACATTCTTTGCATACTGAACTCAAAACATAGCACCCTACCAGCTACTAGGAAGACAATTAACTCTATCCCAGCTGAAACCAGGACATGCCTTTAAAAGGTATAAGAAGGATCTGAGATTTTATGGATCTGATCAAAGTACCATATTCAGAAGAGAGAGCAAGATCTTCTCAGGGTTATATCAGCAAATACTTTGGTAGCAGTGTGTATCCATGCCTTACCAAATAACATGATGCAGAATGACTGGGTGAGGCTCTGGTGTTTCAGACCAATTGACCAGGGATGCATCTTGTGGTATACTTGTAGGTGTAAGACATTATTTTCACTGTATCTTGTTTTTTTCACATGAAAGTGTCTGTGAAGCTCTGAAGAACTATCTGAAGTATCTGAAGAGGTTATGAAGCTGGCATCACACCCTACCACCCAGATGTTTCAAAGTGTATGTGTTGCATACCTTGCGATGACAGAGAGAGGATCTAAAGACACAACACTTTTTAGGTAGTGTTGAAAAATGTAAAGTGAAGATAGCCAAATCTGAAGCAATATTTTTCATACTGTCCTTTGAGAGCAACCTTTGCAGTGAACTATTACTAAATCTCCACCCAATTTTTCTTCCAGGAGCAACTAGTTGCTTCACTTGAAAATGAAATGAAAAAGTGAATTAATGTCTACATAGCATGGGTAATTGATTAATATTTATTTAATTAAGTGGCTCAACGTCATGTAAATTAACTGGGAAGCTAAATCATTTGACCATGCACAGTTACTGAATGAGTCAAGAAATTCCTTGAGGATAACTGATGATCTGGTATTGTCCCTGAGTTGAGCTCTAACTAGATTATTACAAGTAACTTTTTTCATTGCTATCAGTTTTTATGAAATCAGACGCGTCAAATTCCCAACCTTATGGTCCATGCAAACAAGAAACTTGGAAAGCACTCTGAGATACACCATTCCTCCCCTGAGCCTGCTCTTCAACACCTGCAGGCCTGTTCTTGGATGTAGCAAACTGGGATTTGTAGCTCCAGAATTCTGCAGGGTAAAGGGATTTAACATCTGTTAAATTTTGAGTTTGGGTGTCTGTCTTTTTGTTTAAATTAGGAGAGCATTTTAATTGAAGTATTAACAACCCTTTAGGCCTTTAGACTCTCTTCCAGTGGGAAATGGCTGTCATGCATTCCACGCTGTTATCCCAGATGGTAAGATGCTGCCCATATTCAAATATTTTTCTTTTGGGATCTTAGCAATACTTGACTAATATGTATAATTAAATACATGCACACATGTGTGTAGTGCCTGCACAACCAGCTATTATCAGCAATTATGCTGGAAAGAATGACAAAGTTTATGTAGAATTGTTATAGTCAAAAGGCTGTTGGCAGAGCCAGCTCCAGGCTTTCCGGTGATGTAGGCAGTGGTGGCAGAACAGGTGGTGGATGAGGAAAGCTGGAAGGAGTTTACTGGGTCTGAGGTGATGATGCCGATGTGGAGAGAAAAGCTACGAAGGAAAAGGAGGAGGTTTTCACTGCGAGAGAAGAAATCACCTGCCGCTACAATGAGAGGAGGTGATAGGGGTGGAAAGGAAGTTTTACAAGGAAAGGGAAAGTTCAGGGCAATTTGAGTGAATGGAAAGTATATTACTGCCTTCCTGTCCTTTTGCCCAACTGTGGTTGCCAGTCTTTTTGTGTAACCTGTGTGTGCATAGAGTATTTAAAAGAATGCAAGCATGTTGACAAAAGTATTGCAAACTACTCTCCCAGTATAAAACATTGTATAGATAAAGGTCACAGTCTGCTTCAGGCTAAATGCTGAATAAAAATGGCTCACTGGAAGATTCACCAGGAAAATATAAATCTGGTCAAAAAATCTTTATTGGAAATAGTCCACTTTACATCCAAAATGTGCATATCCAAGGACCTGGAATCACATTACCTGAACTGATATCTATTGTTGTATTAATATAAAGGGAAAGTAAGAGTCTTCCAAGCAGTTAAGCCCTAAAGCATGCAGCATATTAAGGTGCAATTAAATATTAACACCTTGAATTGCACCCAGAAGCATATATGGAGATAGTGCAATCTTGGAAGCCCTGCAGTAATGTGCTAGTTTTGACTACAACTTCTGAGCAAGACAACAGCTGCTTTACCAGCTGTAGCTTCCCCATATTTTTCAAAGTAGCAAAGGTTGTGTGGTCATGCAGCGTGAAAGCCAGAAAAATATCAGTGGTTGTGTACGTCTTTATATAATAAGTAGTTATTAGTATTTGTGTCAAATCCACATAAATCCAAATCTAAATAAAATCATCAGGCAGCCAGTAGAACCTCCATGCTGCAAATTTCTCTTAAAAAAGACAAATTTCTCTTACCAACAGTGTCAGTGAGGGAAAATATCACCAAGATACAAACCTTTTTTTTTTTCTTTTCAGCAAACCAATATCATTTTAACTGCGTGTCGCAAGGAGTTGAGGCTAAAGTAGCAAAGTGGTCTATCTTATGCTCTTTCTTTCTGATTCAGAAGATGGCAAACTAGTAGGATTTTAAGGAGGATTTAAAAGGTAAAAGGTAAAACTCTATCTAGATAGCTTGCAGTTTGGAAATCTTACAATGAAAAAGGAAATAGGATATTAACACTGCTCAGACAGGTTACAGCAGCGTAGCATGAAGACAGTCTTTCACTGTCTTGGCAAGCAGGCTAACTATTAGTCTACTATGTAAAGAGGGGGCATAAACTAAAGCAGAGTTGCCTACTTTCAGGAAAAAGTTCTAGGTTTTTACAGAACAGCATCACATTACAAAAGAGGAAAAATATCTCTGGCTTGAAAATGTAAGTGAAATTTTTCTCTAACTCTCTATGTTTCTCCACTGACTAATTCCAGGCAGGAGTATGTCATTAGGAAGCAGTGTTCAGATTACCAGCTGCTTTGGGTCCTGTTCTGAGACTTGGTGCTTTGTCTGGCACTGTATATATTCCTAACACCTATCTCAGGTTTTTGGACTTCATTTGCTGTGCTTAAAGAATATGTTTCACAGCACATGTCTTTTAGATCTCCGAGTTCTTTGCCCTTAAAGACAGATAAACAATTAAGCAACAAGATCTTTCAGGTACTATAAGTTCCATGAAACATAGTAATAATCCATGTATCATGCCAAAAAAGAAGGGAAAAAGTAGAGCCAATTAAAATATGTGGGAAGAGGAAAGTTAAGCTAGAAAAAGAATGCTGAAAGCTCTGCTTCTGACATCCACCACTGCATAAATCAAGGTTATCATCATATAGCCAGTGCAAATACCTGCAATACGTTAGTGTACTAGTATAAAAGAGAATGTCTTACTCTAGTGGCTAAACACAACAGCCATGACACATGTAATTTCACATTGGCCAAGTAAGCTAACCCTCATGTCTTACTGTGCAGACCAACTTGATGGCTTATAAAGGGGTCTTATAAGAAAGATGGAGAGGGATTTTTCACCAAGGACTGGATATAAGGAAGAATTTTTTTACAATGATGGCGCTGAACAGGTTGCCCAGAGAAGTTGTGGAAGCCCCATCATAGGAAGTGTTCAAGGTAAGGTTGGACAAGGCTTTGAGCAACCTGATCTAGTGAAAGATGTCCTTGCCCATGGCAGAGGGGTTGGAACTAGATGATCTTTAAAGGTCCCTTCCAGCTGAAATTGTTCTGTGATTTTATGATTTTATGCCGATTTGAAAGGATCTCAGCTCATTTTAGGTTGGGCAGTGCTCTGACATTATACATCTAACACATACTGGTCCTCCAAAATACTTAAGATGACCCTAGGAAAATGATAGAGATTGTGCTCTGGATGCTAAGGAGCCACATTTATGTGGCTCCACAGAATCTGTGGCCAGAGATCTAATGGCCACAGATTCTACCTAAGTAGAATAAGTAGATTTCAATAACATAAATACTTGAGATTCTTTCTTACACCTACATAGAAATGCCTTGCTTTGCCTTGCTTTGATTTGCACTTCCTTCCCTTGCCTCACCTTTTAAAGGATACAAAGAATGAGAGAGGAAGAAGAACGTTTCCAGAACATAAGTAAATATAAGGTTCAGGAAATACTATTGGCCTGAAATTTCTAATCTGAAATAGTTATCAAGCAATGAGAACAGCATATAAAAAGAATCCAGTTAATTTTTTTCTTTTTTTTTCTTTTAAAACTACTAGAAAACCTAGTATCTTATAATCCTGGGTCCTCTTTAAGTACAAGAATTTTACAAGAATTCCTAATCATGCTACTAATTCCTATATTATTATGCCTTCTTGGGTAACACAATGCTGCTGTTTGGAGATGACCAGAACCTTATATATTTGATAGAAAATAAATTACAAATTTTTAAAGGCATTATACAGGGAAGAAAGAATTTAGCCTTTTGTTGTTTTCTGTTTTTGTATCAACAGTAACGCAGAGATTTAAAGGCCTCAGCTAAAAGTAGTTATGAAAGTAATATATCTGAAACAGGTTGGAAAAAAAATATAGCAGACAGTTGCATATGTAAAACTGGGTTATTACCAAAGGGACTGCTAAATTTGCAAACTGGAGTACATATAGAGGGGAGAGAAATACTGAATAAGGGCAATTAAGTTTCATAAACTACTGCTGCTTGAATGCTTTTTTTAAAAAAAAACTTTATTTTAAAAAACAACAAGAATTTAAACTAAATGATGATGTGGAATATCTTCACCATGTTCTTTTGATTATCACTAAGCTTGAAATAAAAGATGCTGCCACTAGAGATCATTGTTGCTCTTTGCAGAAGAGGCCAGTGTTGTGTTTATTTTAATACGTATCAGTAGGTGCAGGCCTGTTCTTCACAGAATGCATTTCATAGTATCAAAAGAGAAACACAAGCAGAAATTACTTCCAGCTTCAGTGTTTCTTCTGTAAAATTTAATGGCATAATAATCATACAATCATAGAATAGTTTGGGTTGGAAGGGACCTTTAAAGGTCATATAGTCCAACCCTCCAAATAACAAATGGCATCCTAGATGTTTCTGTCTCAACACCAACATATCACTGATGACTTGAAATAACTATAGGCTGGACAGTGTCAATCCTAGACTTAGTTCTTACAACAAATATCAGCTATTTCCCTTAAATCACATGATTTTAAATGTAATTTACTCCTTTCAAAAAGCTCCTTCAGCACTACCTGTTTATAACTGTAATAAAACAATAAAATTTGAGAACATTTCTCAAGCTTGATATAAAATATTTTTGTAAACAAATATTATCTTGCTACAGTCTCCTTATTATAAAGTCTGTATCTGCAACAGATTTTTTTATGCAGTATTAGTTGTGATGTAGATTTTTGTTCTTCTGAATATCTGTGTAATATCAGTCTTGAATCATTATTCAGACAGTGAAGTTAATGTAAAACCTCCTATGGAAATGTTATTAGTCTCAGAGTATTTTGGATACAATGCTTTACATTGCAGTAACATCAAGAGTATAGTAAAAGTATATCAGGTGGGAATAAAATAGAAAATGCTTCCTTCTTTTTTCCCCAGTTCTTGCTCAAGTGAAAAAAAAAAAAATCACAGAAACAGTGTCTGCAATGGAGACACTGAGATTAAATCTTCAATCCACTAACAACATTCCTTTTCAGTTTAGTAAAGCCAGCACTGAATGACTTTCATATTTCTATATATTGGTATTCAAAGATCTCAGAGTACAATGCTGGAACAAGCTTGTTTTCTTCTGTACCCTGGCTAGTTAAAGCGTAGCTGCCAATAAGCATCTTCAGGTAAATGTGCTCACCATTAAACAACAGTTGGACACCATAAAATGAGACAAACTGCCTTTTCCCCTTCCTAAAAAAAAGAATGACAAAGTAATCCTCTTTCTAAGAGCTACAACTATTTTGTGTAATAAATAATCATCCCTCCATCAAAACAGGGGACTGAACATAAATCTCAGGAAACATTATCTGCAAAATAAAAAAGGGGAAATTCCAAATGATAACTGATCAAAGGGGTAACTATGCATATCAACCAAACAGCTAAATCCTATAGTACATTAAAATAATCCCAAGTGTACAATTGGCAACACTAACTATACTGACTTCTGAAGTATGAAGGATTTTTAATTTAGGGCTCCCTATGGTGATATGTTGTTTGTTTTAATGATTGTTGATTGTTTCAGTGATGTATTTCAAAATATGTCCCTAATCTTTTGAGATTTTTTTGTCCTCTTGGGATGCATTTCCAATTGTTTTAATATGACACATGTACCATTTAATTGTACCATGTTTTATTTTTGAGATTTTGATGTACCCAAGCTTTTCCTAAGTGTTTTTAAAACTATTTACCTTGGCTTTCAAAATCAAAATTGCAAGCTGGAATAAGTAGAAAATAAGCTCATCACTTCATAGGATCATGTACAAGCTCACTGCACCAAGCTTAGGTCTGTTCCAAACTGAGCGACCTAATTTGGTTTGCATAGTACTCGAGCAGGACAAAAGGCCCTTAAAAGTGTGTTATATTTCATGTCCATGATTGCATACATAAAGCACTGAGGTTCAAGCCACAAGAACACACTTTCTTCTTGTTTTTCCCTCGATGGCTGTTAATATTTCAGTGAACTTCAGGATCTTTGTCAAGCAAGACTTTGGTTCTTCTTTGGGAGGTGTAAAGGACCTATCAGCTACCCAACTTACAGGTAAATTGACAACATTCTTTTACAAGGAAATTTCAAGAAAAAATTTATTTGGCTCTTTAGGGGAAAAAAAAAAAAAAAGTGATTATTTCTTTCTTCCTAGGCTTTTCCTGTCTCTTCCCTCTCCATCCCAAAGAGAAGATATGGCTTCTGTATTGATTTACTGGGTTAGCAAATGCGTTTTAAACACTTTAATTTAATTTGAGTTAATTTTGAGGTGCATACAAATCCTTCCTAATGTCAAGACATCAGAAATTTTAGGCCCCAGATATAACTGGGTGCTCATATATTTGCATGTTTCTCACACAGAGACATATGAAGTCAAACCACTGTGTTACCCATGTCAAGGGACTGTGCAAATCCTAAAGATTTTCTGTAAGACTAAATTTCTCCCCACCTCTCTCCCTCCATTCAAGACAGAAGATTTCCTAGTATGCAGGGAGAATTCAGTTTGAAAGTTAGTATGTTTCCAGGTTATACTGCCTCTCCAGAAGGAAATTTAAAAGACCTTCATGACCCTTAGAGAAAATGAGAACAAATATATGAGAAACAGAAAGTAGTGTGAAAAAAGAGCAGGTTTTGCTTTCCTACCTTGTAATTTATTAGCATGTCCCAGAGTTAACAATAAATATGCGCAGAATGATCCAGTTAGCAAAGAAATAAAAGACAGTGAAAAGGAGACTCAGAGCTTCAAAAGAAGATCAGTCTATTAATATTAAGCTACTTTTTGTATTTTCATGTCTTCAGTGTGGTTTAAAAAACCCAAGGGTTACTGGATGCCAGAATGGCAATTGCCATATGGTAGTAGACATCTTTGGCATTCTTTGATCCTCTCTTTCATCTCCTCTTGGCTTCCTGCATCTTTTACCTACAGTCAAGATTCAACAGCAAGGCCTAGTAGAATTTAATATCCTTCTTCACCTTCACACTAACAAGCAGTGGTTTAATTTCTTACAAATCACAATGAAAATTGACTAAAGTCTGCATAATATATTTCATGGTAATAACACTATTCATAATAGATGAATAAAGCCCACATGCTTGCTTTATTACTTTGTCTTTGCATTGCCCATAAAAACAGTTAAAACCTACTTCTTTTTCTAAATTAACATTACTGCACTTCTGATGTTAACTAAAAACAAAAATACAGTGGAACACTTTTTTTCCACCATATAAACCTGCTATATATCTCCCAAATTGTTGAGACACCTATTTTGGGGGGCAATAAATACAAAGGAAGTAAAGTACTGTATATCTTTTGATATGGATTCTTGATGTGAGTGATTATAATTTTAACAGATGCTACATTGTTTGATGAAACATTTTAGATTCTGAATGAAGAGTCCTTGAAGACCAAGAATGAAAATAATGTCTTACATGTGCAAAATAAATCTGACTTCTCAAGTACAATAGTCATTTACTGCTATCCAGAGTGCTGTGTAATGCAGTCATCACAGAGTTCATCAACAGACAATAGAAGATAATTCTTCTTCCTTGTGAAAGAATTATCTCCTTATATTTTATAGGTATTGGGCCAAATCCTTCAGTCCTTACTCCAGGATTGATTTCTCAGACCTTATTCATGGTAGATAGGGGTACTTCAATCCATGTCAATGAAATACTGTTAACTCCTTCATTAAGATGAATAAAGATACCAGTTCTCAGGCAAAGGAGACAATTGAGGGGGGAGTAATGAATGAACATTTTGGCTGGTAAGGAACAAAACCTATAATATATATTTAAACTATTCACTTCATACAGGAACAAATGTAATTTAAGTATATAATATTTGACCTGACCTTTGAAGCATTTCTTGAAGAGCCTGTAAGAATTTGTGTAATAATCTGAAAAGAGAATGAGAGTTTGGACATTAATTACTGCATATTTGCAAAATATTTATTGCCTATGAAAATAACATTGGTTTTGTTATTTCCATCAAAGTGAAAAGTTCAGACCCTTGTTGTACACATTATTCATTCTCACTCAGCAGTTCATCTGACTTCAAAATGACAACATCGAAATATGTAGTGTATGTGTTTATGAAAGTATACAGCAATTAGCCCTTATAATTTCTATCAGCCTTTAATAAATATTACAGAGAATAAATAGCAAATGGTATCACTTTGGGGAAAAAAAACAACCCTGAAGGAAAAATTTATGGAAATGTAGCAATATTTTATTTCACAGTTAACATTTTAATATCTAGAAATAATCGGGACAATACTGTCTTGCCCTATTAACTCTTTGGAATCATTTGTTTCTACTTTGAGTCTGCATTCTCCTTCATGTTCTTTGAGCATAAGATTAAGCAGAAAACAATAGTACAAGACCTATGTTTATAGAAGCCTGCTGTGTCAAATCTGTTATTTCTGGGTTTGAACTATTTTTCCTTAAATTTTACTACTAAAAATAAAGTTTATTTCTAAGTAGGAAAAATGCTATTTTAAATAAAAATCACAAAATGGAAATATTGAAGTAAAGACAGACAAAATTCACACCTATGAGTAAATTTTACCAAGAAACTAATATTCTAGTTGTGTTTACAAATGAGCCCTTCTTCAGCAAAATGCATATTAAAATCTGGAGTATATGAAATACCTCTTGTGTTAAATTACAATGTCTGGTAGAAGGCAAGAGGAAGGTCACTGTAGCTGATAAACATAGTTATGCAAATGTGTTATTGTGAGAAGGCACTGAACAGGGTTAAAAACTGTGCTAAGCAGAAGGTCAATCAGAAATTTCATGGGTCTTTCTGGCATTAAAATCTATAAAAGTGAGGAGGTGAGCAAGGAAGAAAATGAAGATGAAAGTATGTTTTTATTTTTTAATTTCAGTCTGTTTGATGAATGAAAAAATATTGGTCTGGTAGGAAAAAGATGTCACCAACAATTATCTTTTCAGAATACCCTCCCCTCTATTTTATTAAAATGTTTGCAAATTCACCATATTTTCAAGTTTCTCTATACCCCTCAAGTACTGTGATATCTAGTAGCCTCTCTAAGATTCTTCAGCTCTAGATTTCTCAGAAGCTCCCTGATTTGGCATCACCGTGACTAGACTGATTTAATTTGTAGTCCTCATTTTAAGCATTATGCTTATACTTAAGGGGCTTGTTCTTTAGTTTGTGAACAGATTTTGTTTCAAAGCCAACAGAGAGAATAACGAGCCTTAGCTGGGATCTACTGAGTTAGTAGGGATCTCACCAGGGATTTTGTGTACTTGCAACTGTTTTGCTCCTGGGCAGGAGACAGTCTGTCATACTGATGGGGGCCAGACAGAGTAAACAACCTTAGTGGATATGTACACCAAGGTTTATTTAAGAACCAGCAAGATTAGAGCTTTCACTCCACTCATTTGTGGCACACACATGCTCATTTTCCCCAGTGTTATACTCTCTGGGTTTCAGCTTCCCCTCACTGCAGCAAGGTTCCTGCTGGTCTGGGAAAATCAGACAAAAAGTCATGTCTTTTTGCACTGTGCTGCTGCTGGCAGTTACCTGTCTTGGGGGTCACAAGGCAAGGTCCCTGGGCATCCCCATTCCTTCTTCTCCATGCATCTGTCTGACATCTGGGATCTTCACCTGCTTCTCAGATCTTTCCTCCAGCAGGGCTTTTCACCTTATTCCTTCCAGGTCACCTCCTATTACCTGAATCCACTCCTTCTTTTTGATAACTCCCTTTTTTTTTTTTTTTCCTGTTTCTTTCTTTACTTTCCAGAGTCTCCAATCACCAGTTTTCTCAATCTAGTTTATATGCAGAAACACAATGCCTGCTTAGTGTCCTAGTTGGTGGTTCTGTCTCATGCCTCTTTATTAAATGGAGGATTCAGGAAGTGCTGCTTTTGTTTAGTCCAATTGATACCAAAATTTACAACTAGCCTGTATCAGTTGCAACTAGCATGTAGCAGGCTTCCTCTTGAGATATCAAAAGTTCAGGTTGGACCCTCACCTTCCACCTCCCCTGCAACACACACAAAATTACCTATTGCCTTTCAGCAACTTGCTCTGAATGAGTATCAGGAGCATGTTTCTGCCACTGGGATAAATAAGACCCCATAGATGGAACAGGTGAAGAAGAGTCATCTTGATCTCAAGCCCCTGTGGATGGTGGATCACCATGTTTGAGTAAATGGCAATATACCGAGTTTTCCTCATCTTTACACCTTTTTTAACACTTCATTATGCTTTAAAATTTCTTAGCAGAGGTTCCTTTCACAGTACCCACAGAGGTTCAGCAGAGTGAGGCAAAGGTTGCTATTCCTTCTGACACACATCTGTGCAGTGCCTGCTGTGAGATTTACAGCTCCAGGAGGCCTGTGCACCAATCCTTCACCCTGGCAGAATTTCATCTGTACTGTGTGTTACAAATGAGAGAGGAAAACCACTGTTCTGAATTTTCCTTCCAAGTTGATACCACAAAAGAATGATGAGCATGAAGGACATACAAAAGGGTATTTCACCAGCTTGGAGTGGGATGCAAGAAAACCCTATCACTAAGTGCTGCATTGAACACAAGAGGCGCTACAAACAATAGATCAAACACAGAACAGAACTGACGTATGAAGTTAAATGAAGGAACTCTTTTAACTTTGGGAGGGAGAATAAATGGACTAGAGTATGTTCACCCTACACAGAAGAATTTTTGAGTACAAGTAAACAATGAGAACGGTTTTACCCAATTCTTCAATTTCTCTTATAGTCTCTCTGCGTGGCTTTCTGCGAGATAGTTTACAGAATAAATAATGCTGATACACAAAACTGGACAAATGTCTCCAAAACTACGTAATGAAGACGTGCCACTGTCATTTCCATTATATAAAAGGCACACCATGCAGCAATACTTTATCTTGTCTATAGGTGGCAGCAAAAGACTAAGTCTCCTGAACAGCTTACTATAAATGGAACCGTGTTTAAAGAAAGTTATTTGTACACTAAAGATGAATATTCTCTTAATAATACATGAACATTATTTAACAGGAACTATAGAGTCAATAGAATGCGAACAATGACTCCCCCTCTCCAAAAAAAGCCATTGCAGCCAGAACTAGTCCTTTTCTTCAATGAAGTGAAAAGCTCGTTCAATTTGCTCAGCGTGGGAGTCTTTGTCATTTTAACTGGATGGCACAATAGATATTGATAAAAATAAAAGTCTTTTAACATAATAGCAATGCAAGACAATACCAACAAAGTGTCTTGTCTGTCAGCAATAGCCATTAAAAATGTATTAAAACATGCATTCAGCTCTTTTATTTCCTAAAAATAAAAAAGGTTGGTAAGTGCTTACATGCAAAAACCTTCTCATAAGAAAAGAAAGAAAGAGAGACAGAGAGCTCAGGAAGGAGGCCACCAGATCTAGACATGGAAAACAAAGCAAAGTAAAGGAAAAGGGCCCATGAGACCAAAAAAAAACCCCAAAAAACCCCAGCTCAATGACTAGATTAAGCCAGAGAGAAACATAACTCTAAACAATGCAATAGGCTTCATATATGCTTAAGCAAAATATCATTTAAAGCTTCTGTCTGTCTATAAAAATACCTTTTTTCTTTTACTCCACTATAAATGTTTGTTACTTTCTAGAATTAAGAGGTGTTGTTCACCAGAAGGAATTCTAAGTATTTCAAGTAAAAGATGCATTTGTGCAAAACTGTGATCCTTTTAACAGCATAGTAGTAAACAAAGGGGGGGGGGGGATCCTCCGTGAAAGCATTGCCTTGCTTTCACTTACTGACCCTGCTAAACTGTTTTGTACATAAGTGAAGTATACATGGCGGATTGTCTAGTAAACAAAAAAGATAGCTTTCGCTGTGGGAGAATGTTGGGGAGAGAAGATGAAAGGATCCAGTACAATCCATGGCAAGATTTTCCGATGAAACAGCTAGTGAGGAAGGAACTGTTGTTTTACAGTGCCTCACAAGGTTCAAAGCATACATATTAAAACAACTTGCAGATGTAGGTTGTGCAAAATATTAGGGACAGTACTTGCTAAACTCAGTTTGCTCAGCTATTTCTTCTCTTTCAAAAATTCGTAAGTCCTATAAATCCTCAGAGCCCACTGTCTAATTATACTGGGCATCTTGTATACCTTCTCATTAAAAACTAACCTCCTATTTTAATGACTTGGTTGAAATCCTTTGAAGATCAGACTGTTAGTGACTGAATGTTGTACTCTGAATACTCCTTCATGCTGCCCTCCTCCCTTTATTCCTTTCTGAGCTTTGGCCATTTCTTTTCATTTTTTTTCTTTAAACCAATTTTAGATGCCTTACCTGACTCCAAGTGGAAAACACTGCGGTGCTTCGTTTGAAGGCCACTTCTGCACCCTGACAGAATGGGTTGGTCTGAGTTAAGTGTTTAGGTTGCTTTTAGCTAATGGGAAAGAGTCTCTTATCTGTTTAGCTGAGGCAGTTGCTGAACAGATGTATCTCTGACACAGTGCAGTATTTACGGTACCATATCTTTAACAAATTGGGTTATATTCATTCCTGGGATAATTCCAACTGACTTCATTCAAATTACACAAATGATTAATTTGTGCTCTGGGTTTCAGATGATAAACCCTCTCCCAGTTTCGTAGAGGGTGTATTTTCTTTATCATCAGTTTCTGGCTAGGATCACTATGGTTTGGACAATCATTTTAATTCACTATTTGAGTTTTTGGCTTATGTTACACATCCAAGTCTCAGCCTTAATAAGGGGCTTAGAAATCAGGGAATAGATTTTTTTTTTTCTTTAATTTGCTTCTTTTAAAACTTTACTTTTTCAGATCCTTTACAAGCACTTTTAATGCCCTTCTGTAGATTTTCCACAAGCATTTTAGTCATAAGTGTTACTCATTTCAATTACAGGTGTTCTCTTTCTGTACTTTAGGGGTTTTTTTAATGCTAGGAGAATGAAGAGTACATTCTTCATTCCACATGGACACCTCTGGGGTCTCCCAAACAAGGAATTCTAACACTGAAATAAATAATAAAATGCTGTTTCTTTTGGAGGTAAACATCATTCTTTT
Source organism: Haliaeetus leucocephalus (assembly GCF_000737465.1). Lineage (NCBI taxonomy): Eukaryota > Metazoa > Chordata > Aves > Accipitriformes > Accipitridae > Haliaeetus > Haliaeetus leucocephalus. Next base: position 5,862,066 of record NW_010972898.1, read on the forward strand.
TCTGCGTTTTGTCATCATAAATCAAAATATAGGCTTTACATGGAGTTTCTCTTACAAAACCAAATATATTGACAATAGCATTTAAATAAGTGAGGAAGTGTAATTAATATGCAAGTTATTTCATTTGCAAAATGTATACAGGTAATAATTTCTGCATTATTTAGTAGATCTTATATATCTTACTGTAGCAAAATACAGAGAGGGCCATACTGTGATACTTTGACTTGCAACAAATGGTACTTTACTCCATAAGCTTTCTCATTTATTCCAGTCAAAGTGACATGTTTTATATCAAGAGAAAAACATACATGAATCTTCCTTATTTCCACATTGAAAAGATGAAAATATAACTTGCTAAGAAAATCCCAAAGTTTAAAATTCATTACAAATTATCCTGGAAATTATATTTTGTTTATTTTGACAGGTGCAGAGAAAAATTCATAAAATATTTCATCTCCATATTGAACATAATGGGAAATAGGGACATTATTTTGATACATGGTTTTACTAACAAGTTTCAGGATGAAATATTGCCTATCATAGAAAATACACCTATTCACAAGCAAAAAAAAAAGAAAAAAAATACAAAAATTGCTAGCTTTAATAAAAGCCAGGACTTACTGATTAAATAACATTTTATATTCAAGAGATTCTCTAACATAAAGGCCTTTATTGAAAAGGTCTGATGGGCTGAGAGAGAAGTTTTATTTATTTTATAGGTGCTTTTCTTAAGTACAATTCCCTTATGCTTAGAATAAACCTGGAGTTAAGAAAGCGTGAGTGGAGCTCTTATTGAAACAACTCTGCATCAAAACACAAATAACTTTCTATTAGCCATGTCACTAGGTTAAAGAACAGGTAGGCGGAATCCAAGCAATTATCAGGGAAACATTAGAAGATTCTTCAAAACAACCCTGACCTTAATAACTTGTTTAAAGATCTTCTCCTGATGGCTTATGGAAGAAGCCCAACTTAAAAGACAAAAGTGTACTCTTAAAGTGCATTGTTCATCACTGTAGACCCTCAGTGGCACAGCTACACGATGGCAATTACTTTTGTGATGACTGTGACCATGTAATTCAACCCCCAAATAGAAGTGTTTTATTTTATCACCCTATTAGAGGGAAAAAAATCCTCTCCTATTTAATGAATAATAACATGCACTACAAAGAATGTTTCAGTAGTGTATCCAACCAAATGTCCTTGCACTCCAGTTAGTGTGTGGATCAGACCACAAAAATTACAACGGAACAAATGTGTAAAGAATCTGCTTTTCGTTAGTGGAAATGATGAAGCCTCTCAGCAAGCTGAATATGCTAACACTGGGAGAGATTCTAATCTGAGGTACTCAGCATACAAAGCTTCTTAGTTCAACAGCAAATGTGTTTATGAGCTTCTGAAGCCACCTATTCAACACTTCTCAGGTGCAAGGACTCATCCTTCTAAAATGATGAAGTTTGTAAAGGAACAAAGAGGATCTTCAATCACAATTTCTTTCCACAGGACAGGCAGAAGTAAACCAACCACCACCACCAAAAGTTAAGTTCATATATTTAATTTATAAACACAGGTAATTTATGTCATTTAAATAAATAAATTCTTTCTTACTTCTTCAGATTTCAGTAGTGCAATACAATGAGAGAGTGCCACAAATGTTACATGTGATATTCAGCTGTGGAAATACACAGCCAAGGCAGAAATATTTAAAATAGTGACAGATCATTCTTCTAGTATAGTATCTTGTAGTGATACTTGGCCAGAAGATTTAGAGACACTGCTTGCATTATGTGACAGAGTGCAGTTACTCTTTCTTCCAATCTTTTCTATTTTTCTTCTTTTTTTAAATCTACTATGGAGAGAAGTGATCTGATTTCCTGGCTCCCAGAGGTAGGAGAAACTTCAGTCTTTGTACAGATGTCTCATTCTCCTAGAGTAAGTCCCATTCCTCTGGACTGCTGTAAGATCCCAGCATTTCTGTGACTCACTTGATGGTTGCATTGACTACCCTGCACCTAAATTTTAATGTAGAGTACTGTTATAGGTGGGAACATTCATGTGAGAGGTATTAGACTATCCTCATCTCAGTAACAAAGACATGCTGTTTAGTTCTGATTGTTCTCTCTAAATCTCCTGCTATCTCTATAGCCACAAAGATTTAGTTATAGATTAGATTTACATCTTAAATAACAGCACTTTAGATAAATAGCCACCATTATGGTTACCTCACAATATATAGATAGAAAAACTTCACATCTGCTGTGAAAGTATAACTTTTTGTCATCGTTTAACCCCAGCCAGCAACTAAGTACCACGCAGTCGATCACTCACTTCCCCCCCCGCCCCCCACTGGGATGGGGGAGAGAATCAGGAAAAGAAGTAAAACTTGTGGGTTGAGATAAGAACGGTTTAACAGAACAGAAAATAAGAAAATAATAATGATAATGATAAGACTAATAAAATGACAACAGTAATAATAAAAGGATTGGAATATACAAATAATGCACAATGCAATTGCTCACCACCCACTGATCAATGCCCAGTTAGTCCCCGAGTGGCGATCCCCCCATCCCCACTCTCCCCAGTTTATATACTAGACATGACATCACATGGTATAGAATACCCTGTTGGCCACTTTGGGTCAGCTGTCCTGGCTGTGTCCCCTCCCAACTTCTTGTCCCCCTCCAGCCTTCTTGCTGGCTGGGCATGAGAAGCTGAAAAATCCTTGACTTTAGACTAAACATTACTTAGCAACAACTGAAAACATCAGTGTGTTATCAACATTCTTCTCATACCTAGCTCAAATACATAGCACTATACCAGCTACTAGGAAGACAATTAACTATCCCAGCTGAAACCAGGACACTTCTGTTTGATTTTCCTCATATTGTTTATAGAAATAGGCATTTACACTTAAAGTGTAAAGCAAATTGTTCCAATGCTTCATTATTCAGACTGCTAAAACCCAGCCTGTACTTCTAAAGAGAATTTACCTTGCTTAAGCTTTTACCTCTGAATTTTGTATAACTGGTGGGTTAATAAATTGTTCATTGTTAGACATTTCTAATCAGATAAGTGTCTACAAACTATATAAATGTAATCTTTTGTGGATATGCTGAATAAATCGAGCTTCTTAGTGAAGTCAATTTCCAGTTCTTCACTCATAGAGCCATAAAATGGCTGAGCTTGGAAGACACCTCTTGAGATCATTTAGTCCAAACCCCCTGGTCAAGCAGATCAGCTAGAGCCAGTTGTACACAGCTATAGAATCATAAAATCATTTGGGTTGGAAGGGACCTTTAAAGGTCATCTAGTCCAACCTCCCTGCAATGAGCAGGGACATCTTCCACCAGATCAGGTTACTCAGAGCCCTGCCCAACCTGACCTTGAATGTTTCCAGGGACAGGGCATCTACCACCTCTCTGGGCAACCTGTGCCAGTGTTTCACCACCCTCATCATACAAAATTGCTTCCTTATATCTAGTCTAAATCCACCCTCTTTCAGTTTAAAACCATTGCCCCTTGTCCTATCGCAACAAGCCCTACTAAAAAGTTTGTCCCCATCTTTCGTATAACTCCCCTTTAAATATTGAAAGGCCACAATAAGGTCTCCCTGGAGCCTTCTCCAGGCTGAACAACCCCAACTCTCTCAGCCTTTCCTCACAGGAGAGGTGTTCCATCCCTCTGATCATTTTTGTGGTGCTCCTCTGGACCCGCTCCAACAGGTCCATGTCTTTCCTGTTCTGAGGACACCAGGACTGGATGCAGTACTGCAGGTGGGGTCTCCTGAGAGCAGAATAGAGGAACAGAATCACCTCCCTCGACCTGCTGGTCACGCTGCTTTTGATGCAGCCCAGGATACATTTGGCCTTCTGGGCTGCAAGCACATATTGCTGGCTCATGTCCAGCTTTTTATCCACCAGTACCCCCAAGCCCTTCTCGACAGGGCTGCTCTCAATTCCTTCATCCCCCAGCCTATATTGATACTGGGGGTTGCCCTAACCCAGGTGCAGGACCTTGCAATTGGCCTTGTTGAACCTCATGAGGTTCATATGGGCCCACTTCTCAAACTTGTCCAGGTCCCGTCCCTCAGGATGGTGTCAACTGCATGACTCAGCTTGGTGTTGTCTGCAACTTGGTGATGGTTCACTCGATCCCACTGTCTGTGTCATAGATGAAGACATTAAACAGTACTGGTCCCAATATGGACCCCTGAGGGACACCACTTGTCACTGATCTCCATCTGGACATTGAGCCATTGACCACTACCCTCTGGATGCAACCATGTCAAGTTGGGTTTTGATCACCTCCACAGATGGAGCTTCATAACCTCTCTGGGCAACCTGTTACAGTGTTTAACCACCCTCAGAGTAAAAAAAAAATGTTTTGATATGTTCAGGTAGAATTTTGTGTGGTTTAACATGCACTTCTTGTCCTGTCATTGGACACTACTGAGACTATCCTGTTTCTTTCTTCATTCCCTCCCTGGATATTTTCCAGGAGGATTTTCTCCATCACCTTCCCAGGGACAGAGGTAAGACTGACCCACATCTATTTGCCCTGAGCTTTCTTTTTGCCCTTCTTGAAGACAAGAGTAATGTTTTCTCTCATCCAGTCTTCAGGAATGTCTCCTGGTTGCTATGACTTTTCAAAGGTAATTGAGAGGGGCCTTGTAATGACAATGACATCAGCCTGTTCCCTCAGGACTCATGGCTGCAACCCATCAGGGCCCATGGACTTGTGTGTGTCTAGTTTGTTCAAGGGCTCCCTAACTAGTTAGGGAGGGTAAGTCTACCCACAGAGTCTGCCTTCTTGCAAACTTCTGTCTGGTCTGAGGGGCCTCAGATGTATACAGATTTTTTTTTGTTTTGGTTTGCTTTTTGTTGTTGTTGTTTTTTCCTGGCCCATGTATGTTGGTGTGCCTTTCTGCACACCCCCAGTGCCTTGCTGTGCCTCTCTGCGCAGCCCACGTGCTTTGGCATGCCTTTTTGCATGACTGAACTGTATCAGTGTGCCACACTCGTTCCTTATTTATTTCTGAAATGTCCTAATCTTTCTAAACACCCTTTTTAAAATTTAAAAAAGTAGAAATCTCTAGAGTTTTCTGGTAGTGTTTTCATGAATACCATGTACAGGTGTAAAAACTTCTGGCATCCTATTTCTGTTTAAGTTTATGTTTGTTCCCTTGGCTACAGCTTTGCATAGGGACTTCTTATAGCTAGCTAATGTGGTTCTCTGCTGTGAATTTTAAATCCTCCTCCATCTCAGCAAATTTCAGAATTGAATGTGACTGCATTCTTTGCTCCTGTGTTTATGATCTGTTAAACCACACAAAAATACCTATGATTCATATGATCCTCTTTGTCAAACAATCCAAGTCTTGTCTACACAGCCGGCCTGTTCTTTTATTGTTTAGTATTTATAAATGTTTAACCATCTGGAAATTTTTACCAGTAATCATTGTATTTATTTCTTCATCTTTCTGGACCAGGAAGAAAGGCTCTGCATATACTGCACTAAGAACAGATCTTTATGGCACTCCAAAAGGAACATCACTTGATAATGATTTCCTATTTACTTTTCTCTTTGTTTGACTGCATGTAATGAGACCATGAATTTGTATCATGCTTATTCTTTAACAGCTTGACACACAGAATTCAGTCATATGTCTTAATGTACTGTAGCAGCAGTTAGCTTTATCAATTAAACCTCTACTTTCATAAAAAAAATCAGGTTTGAAAACAAAGCCATTGTATGAGAATGGATCACTTTATAATAAGTTGCATGAACATATAAAAACGTGCTTTCATTATGAACACTGCCTTTGTAATAATTGCATTTTTTAATTTATTATTGCTGATTCCCATAGCATATTTCCTCTATTTGGAAAGAAATATGTGGTTTTGTCTTAGAATGTAGAAGATGAATTATTTCTGGTACAATCATTGTCATCAGGAATAAAGGTTTTGTAGCAGAAATTTAGCAACTCTTTCTTACCTGCATTAGGTCTGCAATACTTAAAAGAGCAAAGTGGAGTAATTAGTTTATTCTGTGATGCATGGCAACATATATCTAAATACTCAAAAGGACCTTTTACTGCTGAACCTACAGATAGATATTATGCTGTAAAATTGGACAGAGCCTGGCCTTGGCTTTGATGAAATTTGAATCTGGCACTCAGTTTTACAGCAGCCAAACTCTTTACTGGGTATTAATAAGAATTCAAGTCTTAACGGATGTAAAGTTAATAAATGTTCTGACCTAGATCTCTTACAGGAACTCAGTATAGATCTCATATAGTGATCTTGCTCCTTGAGGTATTTATTTTCTAATGGAACAAACGCTTAATTAAAACAAGAAGACAATAACAAAAAAGCCCGTCCCTTTTCTCAGAGTTAGGTTACATCAAATCCAAGAAGTCTCTGGAGAGATCTTACTTGCTTGTTTGTTTGATTGCTTTGGGGAAAAAAAAAAAAGTAAGATTTAGAAAATGTTTCATATTGCTTTTACCTGTGAATGCAGATTGTTTAGCTGTCTACATCTATAATACATACCAAACCCTCACAAACACAGAGATCTATTAGGAGGAAAATTTTTTATGCTGGAATTCCTATAAGACTGTATTTTCGACTTTTTCAAAGGAATCATCTACTAGTATTATGAGAACTTTTTTTATCTTACAGTTTAGAGTGAAATAAAGTATTTTAGTTCACATGTTTATATATTTTTTATCAAAACAATGTTAAATGAAAAAAAATACAATTAAAATCCATTTAATGGAAAACACAATTTAGTTTGATGGCATTGGATTTTTTTTTTTCTTACTGTTTTTTTCTCTATCCTTCCACCACCAAAAAAAAAAAGCAAAATACTGAACATGAAAATCTCAATTTCCTCATTCATCTCTAACACAAAATGAAAGGAATTCTAAAAATGTTCTCTTGGTTCCAGCCCATATTACTATGTAAAAGATGGCTAGGGAATAAGCTTGAACACTAAAATTCTTGATTGTTTACCCCATTGAATTGTCAGTTCTGAATTGCTACAGCCAGCTCTCTCTGAGATAAATCTGCAACAGAGGTGCTATCCTTAATCAGGTGGAATGTGACCTATCAGTGCTAGTGGGCCTCAGGGGCAGGGTCTGGTCTCTTGTTCTCTTTTATTAGCAATATAGTCATAACCTTTGAATAGAAGCATTTATTTCTTTTCAAACCATTTTAACAAAGCCTGAAATATTTCAGACAAAAGCAAAAGGTTTACAGAAATGTTTGACTGGATTAAAAAAAAAATAAAAATCAAAACCCTGTTAGCATTTTTGAGTAACTTGTATTATTCCAGCAGAAACCTGTACAGACAGTGTTTCAGCCCCAAAGGTCACTTCGTTACTTTCTTTCTTAACATGGCTATACAGCTTGCCAATATGACTTCAAAAACTACCTTCTTAACAGTCTCCTTTGAGACCAAAGTAGAAGCACTCAAATCACAGGGAATCACTTTCTCCCTTCACCTCATAGGCTGTTGGCACCAGTGAGCCAGCACATCTCCGTATCACCAGTTCTGCCTTCACCTAAGCTAGCTGCTTTTCTGGTCTCCTTGCTGCCGGAGCTCACAACCCTGTACAGATCAGTGAAGAGGCAGTGACAACTCTGTGGATGTTACCGTCACGGAGGCAGTGTTTGTGTGGGAGGGGGACAACCTGCTCATGACTTGCCCTTTTTATGCAACTGTCAGGCCGTACCCAGGCTTGGAATAACGTTAGGATACGGAATGCTAATAATTAAAGTGTTAGAAGTCTCTCTTTCTCAGAAGTGGAATTTTAAACAAAACTGCATACACAGTGTGATTCTAGTGATAGATATTTGTGACTCTCTCAATAAATAAATAAAACCACAGTCCCTTCCTCTGGCCAAGGATACTTGGAAACTCTATCAACGTTTCTTCTAAAGAAACCAGATGGCTTGTTGCTAACTAATATGAGTCAGTCCCTCCCTCAAGGTACGGACATGCTGACTCCATGGGATTTCTAATTAAATTTGAAAAAAAGGTAATCATAATTTCTCTCCCTTGTTTCAAGTCACTTTCTGATTAAGTGCATAGGAAAAGTACTGATTTAAACCAAAATGTTCACATCTAACCAATAACTGACCCCTGAAGAAGAGTATGAGGAGTATGTTCACTTAATTCTGGTACAGACCAAACTATTCTTTCTATTATCAGTATATAAAAAATACTTGAACTATAGGGAGATGCTTTTAAGGAAGGTCTTACACAAACTTTCTAGAATTAATTTTTATGGGTTTTTTGTACAATTTGGGTAGGTTTGAATAAATACACAGAAGGTGGATTTTACCTACAAATCTTAAGTGGTGTGATACAGCTTCCAAAGCATACATATTGAGAACTATCTGAGATGCCACAAGACGTCTGAGGTGTTCTGCACACACCTGGTATATCTGATGCAGGATCTATGGGAAACCCATGTGCTTCTGGTGAAGAACTACAGGTCAGGTTAGATACCCTCAGATATCTCACACGTCACTGGATACCTATGTTTAAGCAATTGATTGCAATGCTGATTTCAAGAAATATAAATCTCATCCCAATTGACTTTTGTGGGGCCAGGATGTTACTGCCAGTTTGTGAGAGCTTCTTATTGTTTATAACTACATTGGAGGAATATTAGCTAAATATCAGCAGTTAGGCAGCAACTAAGAATCAACTGCAAAATAAAAAAACAAGAATTGATACTAGAAACTGAGTCCAGCCTTTAGTCAGTATAGCCAAATAACCTGACCAAAGGTAGATGCCAATTTGGAGCAGGTGTTTGGACTACAGTCTTCATAAAGCAGCTTAAAAATATGTGTCTATTCCCATTGGAAAAATGTCTGAGACCTTTGCACCAGCCTGAAAATATGACACAAGAGCTGTGTGAACAGCATGGGACTAACACAGGATACTTTCTGGTGATTTCAAATGGCAATTCATGCTGAAGTGTGAGCAATTGTATCAAGCCTTGTCTGTGCAGAAAAAAAAAAAAAAGAAAAAGGAAGCCTCTTCAAGAGGATATTTATCTCATCTACCTCAAACATATTTTATGAGAAGATGAACTGTTCTTAGGAGGACCCACAGCGAGACCTTTGTAAGAGTACCTGGCTTTGAGTAATTGTTCATACACTGTACCTGGAGTACTGTGAACTAAGAAAATTACCTTGAGATGTATGAAGCAGTTACCTCATAAAGAGAATAATGGGAAGTCATTTAGAAAACACTTCACTCTCTATACAAAAAACAATGCATGCCAGCTAAATAGAAGACAAAAAAACAATTTTATTTTTAAAATCTTTCATACTGAAACTATTGAGTATTTTAATAGTTTTTTGTTAAATGAGAGAAAGGAAGCTAATGAAAACTATATTCCTAAAATGAGGAGAGGGGAGAAGTGTTTTACAAGGAAATATGTGTCAAGTAATATGGTTTTAATTAGAGTACAGAAAACAGGGAAACATTGAAATAGTATAGCATGTTCAAGGCCAAAGGATGCTGAAATTTTGAGAGGTTAATTGAGAAAAAATTATAGGGATCTGAAATAAAGGTGGGAACAGAATCAGCAGATCAGATTAATTCTGTAAGATTGACACAAAACATACCTGGATATTCAGTTCAGAATTAATTTGAAGTTGGCATTAGATGTAGCTTTAGAAAGCCAGATAGTCATGCTGAAAATACTGGGTAAAATTCATTAGTTTCTACGTCTATGCAGTATTTGTGATAACTTTCAAAAATATACTGGTTATCTGTTTCCTTATAGTCATGTGAATTTTACAAAATTCTGTGAAAAGGAGTTAATCTTCTGGACACTGAAACAAACAAATAAATATTACAGTGATTGTAATATGACATTTCTAAGGTACATTTCTAAATTTTTCACTTGCTTTTTTGGCAACACAAAATTTTATTTTAAATTTTAAATGCCATATAAAAAAAAAACCAATAAACATTAGAGGGTTAGAAACTCAAGAATGAAATAGGTAAAAATTGATCCAAAGTAATTCTTCCAGCTACTGTTTTGGAATAATAATAATCAAAAACATTCCTGTTAGATTTGAGCTAAACCAGTATTTTTCTTCTGAATTCCCATGTCTGGGTAAATAAACAAATGACAAGCCTACAATTTGTAAATTTGTGAAAGAAATAAATCTATTACTGGATTAAAAAATTGTTTTAACTCTACTCCCAGAAAAAAAGTGTAGTGGCTGAAGACATTGGGAACAAAATACTTAGGAAAACTTTGAAGCACCAAAACACAAAAGGGAGTTGAAAGTACCCAGTTTGTCCCAATAATTCCCACTTCTTTCAGATTTTTTTTTTTTTTTTTTTTGTCTAAAGTGGATGCTGGATAAGCTCATAGCTTTCAATATATTGAGAAGAACACTTACTGTACTGTACTAGCTAGTGAAACACTTTCCATATGAATACTTCGGAGTAACTAAGTATGTGATAAAAATAGTGTGTGAGCTGGATTCAGTTATCTAAATAACATCTAGCACTACATTGCATCTGAGGAGGAGTGGAGAGAAAATAAAACAAGATTATCTAGGCTACTGGTAAGTAGTCTTTCCCATAAAGTGAGAAAAAGGGGCTTCATTTGCTACTTGGCCTGTGGGATTTTAAACCAATAGTTCTAACAGCACAACAGAGTGTCCTACCTACCATCACACAGCGCAGAAATTATGGTGGAGGAGATATGAGGCATGGTGACCACTTCACTTCTGATGAAGCTGGATTACTCTGTAGGGAAAAATGAAAGTCTCATAGAAGTTAGGGCATGATTCTTATTTTAGTAGTTAAGGCACACGCCTCAGAGAAGTACACAAGGGGGTTGTTATTTTCTTCTGCAGTGTTTATACATTTTATACAAAAAAAATTTGGCTGCAAAACTCCTTCAAACTCGAAAGCATTCATTGGAGACCACAAAGTTTGGAAAAGTGTCTTTTGTAAAGTGTATAAGTAATCCTTTGCCTGATCAGAAAGCATACTCTGGATAAGTAATGTGCCTTGTGTGATGCTTGGACTAATTTAAAGGACTGCTAGTTCTTTTGCATTTAGTACATGGCAGCAATTTATTATTAAATAACGTGGACTATTTTTCATATTCACTGTGGAACCATGAGATCCATATGGATTGAAAGACCTTTCTATGGAATCACATATCCTTCTTATTGCCTATTGAACTAATTCTCTTTCTGGGCCTTTCTTCCAAGGACAGTTCCCACAAGCCCTTCAAACATGCACAATCCTATTAGAAATCCTTGGGCTCTATCCAAAGCCTGCCAAAGTCAATGGGAATATTCTTACTGATTTCAGTGGTTTTATTTACAGTCAAAGGACATGCAAGTTGAAGTCCATCATTCATTGCTATCTGTCAATACAGGGATATTTCTTTGAATATGTAGATAGATTCAGATATTTTAAAGCCAGTGGTCTGTGATAAATTAACCTCATCTCTTTAACATATTACAAGACACCTAATTTCATCAAGTCAAATCACATGTCTATCCAGCACAAAACATTCTTCCTTTTCCTTGCATGATGTGTGAAAGGCTAGGGTATTTATTTGTTCCTTTTTATTTTCCTTTTTATTCTGTTGAACCAGATTTTGTCTTAATGCCTATCGAGTCCTAAACTGCAGAATTATCCTCTGAGTCACTATACACCAGCCTTGCCTCTTAAACTCTCAGCCTCTTTATTTTAGTAACACGGGAGTAAGACCTGCATACTCTTCCCTTCTTAGCTCAGCCTTGTCTCCTTGCACAGCTGATTAAACATGAGTAGGTCTGCTAATTTGTTAGAGGATGTAGTTCACAGTAGAGTTAGAAAGTGGTTAAGAACAGCTTCCACCTACAGTCTGGTCCAATACACAGTGAACATCTTTCCCATATCCTTTGTGAAAGCCCATGCTGTGGACTTGCATGCTCCGGGGAGCATTTTCGTTGATCTCAAAAGCAGTACAGATGTTAAAATAAAAATGTTCAGCAATTAAGTTTAGAAGGACATATGTATCTATAAGTGTGTAGATTGTTGTGTGTGTGCCTTTTGCAGGATCAGGACCCATGAGTGAGTAATTAGAACTGAAGTGTTCTGAAACTGAAATGTTTTTATAATATTTTACCAAAATCTTGCAAATGTAAAGGAACTCCATCTTTCTTGAAAGATAAACTCTTAAGTAAAGTGTACACATAGAAACTAATCATATTTGGCAGCTAATGAATTCTACTTTAAATAAATGTGATTAAATAAAACACCAATTCACACAGAACCAGTAGGAGTTAGATGGCAAACCATTCCATTGAAATAAATAGGCTTTGATAACTATGCCAATAGCTATGTTAGTTATTGAATCCTATTCATTTTGCTTTTGCAATTGCAATTGCTTTGGAACAGGAGTCATTGTAATGTGGGGAGGCCAGCCATCAAGTCCCATTCATTTCAAAAAAGATTTGGTTAGCTATCAAATCCCATCTCATTCATTTTAGCTTATACAGTTAATGGCATTATTCCCATTTACTTCAATGGATACTTAAAAAAAAGAAAAAGAAAAAAGAAAAAAACAGAAAGAAAAAGAAAAAAAGAAAAAAGAGAAAGAGAAAGAGAAAGAGAAAGAGAAAGAGAAAGAAAAAAGAAAAAGAAAAAGAAAAAGAGAAACAAAAAAGAAAAAGAGAAAGAGAAAAAGAAAAAAAAGAAATATGATTTGACAAGCTACATTTAAATAGGTTCAGGATATAAAAAAAGACTAAATTAAGAACCTTTGTATCACGATTATGCTACACAACATGTCCATGCTCACGTATTCATACACACACACACAGATGTCTTGGAAGCGCATAAAGCTACTACTATTCACCACCACAGATTTTGTGATGTGTCCATTTAAACTGATTTTAGTAATACATTGAAAAGTAAATCCAAGTTTACAGATTAACTTGGGTCCCAACTTAAAAAAGACTATTTGACATAAGTTTCAGTTTCCCAGTTAGAAAACAGGTGCTTAGTTTGAGGAACAATCCAAATTTGGCTAACCCACTTAGGTTTAGTATTTGGATTTGAATTGTTCATGCTAAACAAAGGCAAGTACACAAAAAACCTCCAAACTTTCCAGTTGAGTTGTAAAAAAAAAAAAAAAATTTAAAAATCTTTTGGAAAGCTCTAGACTCTGAAGCTTGTGGAGCTTCACACAGTGACTCCACAACGTTAATTTCCTTACTCTCATTCTGTGTTATTCTGCTTCCCAGTCTCACAGGCTGCACAAGACACATGACGTGGTGAGATGGTTTTTTTTTCCCTGTAAAACAGGGTATCTATACCAAAACTGCCTACTGTGTGTGGTCACTGGCATGTGTTTTCTTGTGAGGTGCATCTGAGCAATGACTGGGAGAGTGCTAGCTCCATGGCCTGAAACTGCTTTGGAACATCTTAACAGTTAAGCAGCCTGGACAGTCATGCACCTGTACCCATGCTCTGGCCTTGTTTTACTTAGTGTAAATGTAGCCCTAATGTCTTTTGCTTAAATATTTTTATCATGATTCAGTTGATCTCCTGTATCAAAACCTGTTTATCATCATGGTAAAGATAAGTCATTTCTGCATTGCTGACAGTAACATGTTCTCCTATCCACAGCAAAATAATGACACCTGCTGCTTAAACCACTATGAGAAGCACACTTATTTGTCTTTCCTCCTATTCTGAACAAAATACACAATATCCTCTGTCTACAGCCATTCTGAAAATTCACAAAGAGGGAGATGAGGCCTCTCTGTATTGCCATTTTGTCTGCATAACACTTCCTGAGAATATGAATAGCAATGATTAGTCATGCCCATATCCACCAGACAGCAGGCTTGATTTCCATAAACTGTTAGGATCCTGAGAAGATCTGTTCTGCCTCTTTGATCCTCACAGGAAAATCAAGAAGCCTTCAGCTGTCAGAGGATACCTGTACCAACTAAGCTACTGCATGAAACATTAGGGATGTACTCTGTATTTCAACAGTCGCCCATTAACGTGACCGACCATTTCCAAGAAAAAACAATGGTTGCTGAAAGAGCCCCAGACAAACTAGCCAGCATTTACTGCAGCTAAAAGAAGAATCTACCAGCAGGAAAATACCAGTAAAAGTGGTAATGAGGCAAAGCAGTTAGAAAAAAATCTGGTTTAGAAAAACTGTGTACATGGATCTGGGGAGGAAAAATAATTAATTTTGGAGGGGAAAATCTTTTATAAATTGGGTGTTTTCTCGGTGAGATTAAAACAATAATTTGAGGACTCTTTTTTTAATATTATTTTGTAGTTGAAGAAAATGTCCTGCTCGATCTGAAAAAAATTTATCATCTCAGCTTGCCATTTTTTTTTCCATGCAGTTTTTTAACCACTTAAAAGGATGAATGAAAGAAAGGAATAATGAAAGCAGATATAATGCTTGGTAAGGGCAAGTCCCTGGAGAGACAATAATTTATTAAGACCCAAAACAAAGCATTGCAAAAACTAGAGAAAAAAATATTTTGAGCTGTAAGGAAAGCAGGATATTATCTATAGGAAATAATCTATTTTTGGAAGAAGATGCATGACATTGGGTGCAGGTGCCCAGGCGCTGGTGGCGGGGGGGCTGCAGGGCGGCCCCTGTGAGGAGCGGCCAGGGCTGCCCTGTGCCGGACACAGCCGGTTCCAGCCGGTTCCATCCGGCTCCAACCCGCCCACCCCAGGGCACAGCTCTGCCCCACGGACAAGGCTGGGGTGCCTCAGGGAAAGCATATTTAAGAAAGTTTTTGTTTCTCACCACTGTATTCTATTTTTGATTGGCAATAAATTAAATTCATTTTTCCCAAGTCAGGTCCGTTTTGCCTGTGGTAATCGGTAAGTGTCTGTATCTTGACGCATGAGCTCTTCCATCTTACTTTCTCCCCCTGTCCTGTTAAGGAGGGGGAGTGAGAGAGCAGCTGGGTGGGCTTCTGGCAGCTGACCAAGGTCAACCCACCACAATGTACAAACTTGTCTTCACTCAGAAATGATGTTCAAAACATTATTTTCCCAATACCTCCAGCTGACCAACAACAGAAATAAATAAAAAAAACCCTACAAAAAAAACAAACAAAAAACCCAAACACCCCCGCCCCCCAAACTTCTAGACATTGTAAAGGCTTAACTAAGAAAAAATATTTTTGGCGACAGCTTGCTAAGTGTTAATATATCACTAATGAAAACACTGATCAATGAACTAATCCAGGAAGTAATGAGGTTGGTTTATGGCAAGCAACTGTTACCCCACCGATATAATATTTGAAGCACAAGATGATTAAATCTCTACCAAACAATTGGTGTAGTAGAAAGACAGGATGGCATTAATCTCACTTAACTGTAGCCATCTGAATGTTAGCTGCTAGTGTAAAAGACTTGGCTACTCTCATTCTACATGAAAGAAGAAAGATAGATGTTTCCAGAAGGTGGCTCAGTTCATCCTGAAATAAGTTTGTAACAGGAGGAAAACCTGGCAGAGGGTCTTGTCTAATTTAACTTACCTTTTTATACTGGAGAAATAGGAAATCATTCATTCTAATGTACTACCTCAAATTGATTTTTTTTACTTCAATATGTATCTTCATATTCAAGTTCTCTATGGTATGCTTCCTTGTAGACTTGTCTCATTCTTATTTGTATCAGTATTTTTCTCCTTTTTTATACATTATGTCATTATGTTTAGATTTTGGCTTACCATTTGGGGTTTTTTTTCAACAATATTTAAGTTTTATTTTTGATAGGTCAGTTAAATTAATCTGAAATTTGCTTAGGAATCAAGTGTAGTTTCAAAACCCCTCAATTCAGTATTTACAATATAGCTGTCTACATATGATTTACAGGTCAAAGCTCCGTTATACTCAGAAGAGATAGGATACTTAGGACCTGGTGCAATTTGATATGTTCAAATATATCAAGACTTCTGTGACAGGCAGATATGACACAGGAGATACTGGAAGTAAATACCTTTCTGAAGCTAAAGGTGAAGTGTGATACCCTGACTCTGCTTTTTCAGATGGTATTATATATGTATGTTTAGACAAATAGATTGGGTTTCCTGCTGATAAGTAGATACCTACTCTGTAAAACCCTAAATTTAGGTGCTGAAATGTGATGCTTTAAAAACAAACAAAAAAGTATTTTACTCCCAGATGTCACACTGTCCATTCTTCTCCAAAATATTCCAGGGGAAAATGTAACAGCTAGCATGTTTAATAATGCTGCAGTGGATACTGCTTCATTTCTATAGAGTAGCCTTATTCACAATTCCTTGTAATAATAAGATTCTGAGCCTGATAAGAACATCTGGTTACAGCCATAATGTAAATAAAACAACTGGGCCAAAACCCAGACACATAAAAAAATCTTCATAACATTAAGGTGACAAGAAACAATCCACATATTTATGTTTAAACAACATAACATTTCTCCTTTTCCAAGACAGCAGGCTTTGTGAGAAGTAAAAAGCAGCAAATGCCACAAATTTTGAGCTGTTGACATGATCCCATGTTATGTTTTCCTCTGGCAAAAATGGTCTAGGTACTTATCTAGTTGGAAAACTACTGACAAAGTGTTAATCAGAGGATCACAATCATATTGGAAAAATGAAGAAAAGAGAAAAATGAGAAGAGTAACCTAGGTCTATCACATATTTCCATTATTGATTTTGACAGTTAAAGAGCACATGTTCTTAATGGGTCTTACCCTATAAATGATACCAAGCTGCAGAGGAAAGGATGTAAGGAGATTTGGGGATTAGAATTCAAAAACATTTAAGCAAATTAGATAAACTGTCTTAAGGAAAAAGCATGCAATTCAATAAGTACAAATGTAAAGTAGTCTTCTTAGACAAAAATTACTACGCAAATACAAGATAAGCGAAAGTACTACTAGGTATTACTTCAGTAGAAAAAATCTGGAAGTAACGTGAATGAAAAGCTAAATGAGGCAACACAGGATTCCATGAACATGTGATACCCAGGCCTGCTTGAGAATAAAACAGCTGCCCATGCACACTGCCTGCCTGTGTATGTTCCTGACAAAGTTTTGGGGGCATATCTGCAGGTCCCTAAGGGCTTACTGTCTTTCCAGCAAGGATTTACTTGCAGTATGGACTGGAAGGGAGACAATCCTGTGTCTCTAGCTATCTCATTTGTTCTTGTGGGAGGCAATAGGATCTAGAAGAAGAGAGAAGATGATGCCCTTCTGCAGACACTCTAGTTTTTCACAGAAAGCTCAGACATGATCTGCTGCAGGACAGGAGAGATGGGTAAACAGCTTGCACTTGGGTGGTGTATTTGAGCAGCCCTGTGTATTGGAAGAAACCTGAGGTTCAGACTGCTCTTAGGTACACTCTCTCAGCTACGAAGGAGATTCAGCCAGTTAGGCCAATTTTTTGTTCCTGACAGGAGTTTGTCTTTGTGGTTAATTTTGTGACTATGACAGCATTTTTACTTATGTGGCTATTGTGTCAAGAGTAACATATTTCAGAAATTCTCAATGAGTCTGCTTACATTTCTGGAAACATAAAATAAATAAAAAAAAATACTAATGTAATGCAGGAGTAGATATAACTCTAAAGGTATTGGCTTCCTGATTTATAGTTTCCTGCGACTTCTTCATTTCTGAAAATTCAGTCTATTCAAACTTTTCTCACATTTAATTTTAGTGTAGCTGAGCAGCTGTCATCCTGCATGGTTATTTTATAACCAGCATTTGCTGTCTACACCTATGTATGTTTAGCTGGTAAATACCTGTTATGTTTCAACTTCAGTTTTCTGCTTTTTGTATATGAGGACATTTTCATTATCAAAGAAATACAAAACAACACAGAGTCTTGTTATGTACATGTACATCAGACGTGTGTAATTTTCCATAACCATAAATAAGAGCTTGAATAACCTTGATCTTCTATTCTGTCATATTGTTTTTAAGCTGATGTAACACCATTGACATCAATGGACTTACCCCAGTATGAAATTGGTGTAATGGAGTGGAAAATCATTGCCGAAATCTCTAAGGGGATATTCAAAGTTCCCTTTACTGTAAGCTGTGTATTAGACTGGAAGATCCATAGTTTGTATTTCCATGTTTTGATGTGTATATCAAATGATGAAGAACTGTAAAACACTCCAAATGGGAAGCTATTCATAACCTTTCTTAATTAAGCATGAAATATTTCATTTTAAAATTGTCGTTTTTACTGTATGTTTAAGTATCTGCTCAATGTCACAATTAATTTTAACTTTGGAGAAAAATATTATGTGTAGCAATTTAATTTGATACTATACACTACCAGAGTCAACATAATTTGTTGAAATTTAAATGAAATGAGTTGGTTTGTCTTTTTCAACTAAATGATATATGAAAAAGGAGCTCCATTTGTGACCACCTTTTATAAAGCTACTTAGCAGATGAGAACAAGATTTCATAAGCCTGAGTGTTCATGTAAGTATTGGTCATAGTTAACTCCTAAATTAGTACCTGTATGCAGGTCTTTGTATTTTTCAAGTAATTTTCCTGAGAGCAGCCAGATTAAACTGTCTTGATTTTCTCTCCCTAATTACGAGGGCAACATGTGAATATCAAGTGGAAAATAAGGATATTATGTATCTGTTCAGTTTCATACTTAATTTTCTATGAATTTCTGTTACAAGATGATGAAAATATGAACCACAAACCACTTTTTTTTTTAAAGCAGAGTGACTCACATGGCTTCATTTTCCTTTCACCTCTGCAAAAAATGAATCTAGCTTTCAAAGCAAAAATTATAATTGAGCAGAATTGTATTGGTGGGAAGTGTTGATAACAATGTGGTTTTTGACCACCTTGTGAAATTTTATTACTGTTAGGAAGAGCTTTGTCAAATCAGTTGTGTGTAATTTATTTTATTCTTCCATTACATCATATTAAAAAGAGGCAAGATCCTGTTTTTTTGGCTATCAGTGAATAAAACATTTCCTGAATACTTTAACTTCCTTAAGAAGGCAAACTTTTTTTCCTATCATTTTTTTTTCTGTCAGCATTCATTCTCACACAGAAAATACTGCTTATAGTCCCGATCACCTTCATTTAAAAATTTTTCACTTTGTTTCTTATATGCTGTATTTTTGAACTATTGGTAAGAAAATTCTCTCCTAAGCAAAGGAAAGATGTATTTAAAAGAAAGGAAGCAGTGCCAAACCAAAAATCCTGTGTGATTTCCTTCTGTAAAATGTCATATAGAAATATGAATCTGAAAGTGTTCCACAGACAGCAGTAGTGGTTTTGTGGATGTTTTTACTTGACATGGGGTACTTTGCATGTCCTAAATATGGAAGGTTTAATTCCCAGTCGCCTGTGGTTTGTCATGTCATTTTCCCCTGGGAAATGTGCTATCACATCAGAATTATCCATTCATTTGGAGTTGCACTTTTATGTTTGTTTCATGGAGGGGAGTGAGGACATAATGGGCAAAGCAGCAGAGGCTAGTGTTAACAAGGTCCTAATTTGCTTTCTCAGCATCAGAAATGACTCTGAGGAAGAGTTTCTGGTGCAGCTCTGCAGAGAATTCTGGCAAATTATTTACTCTTTGCCAACCATTCACACTGATGTATCTCTGTTGACTTTGGTTTCAGATAGTATTTATGGCTGATATTCAAACTGGGTATTTTCCATTCTTCCAGCTTGCTTCCAGAGCAACCCAAAGTCAGATTTCAATAGAGATTGCGGTCCTCTGTATGAATTGCATTGATCTGGGATCATCCTATTCCTAATCATCTGTGCCTCTGAAAACCTCAGTAATTTCAGCTGGCATTTTGGTTGCCTAGAGATTTAGGCCTGGGTCCTAATTAACTATTTCAATTTAGGTTTTGTGTCTGATTTTGATCAAGAATATCTGGAAGAGAAAGGCTTGTTTTCTCCAGATACATTTTTTATTTTATTTTCACATTCTTTGAATTTAATTCATTTCCTCATTAATCTTTATTTAACGACCATTTTCTTCTGTCAATAGCTACAGAATATCTTTATTAAATTAAAATTACATTTGTAGTAGTTTCTCACTTCTGAATTGTTATCACTCTCATGAGTGTAAATATCAGTCATAAAAATGTATATATTCATAATTTCTTAAGTAGAGTCACCTTTGAAACCCAGTTTTCTGCTCTGGGCTTATAAAATGATGGTAACCGTTATCAACTACTACTTGAAAAAATAGGTGGGATGAAAATTTTGAAGTGATGCTTGAATATTTGCTAATACTATGTGTGTCAAGCTCTCTCGGAATGTTAGTGTCTATTTACTCTGCTCACAGAATTCTTTTTTTATTTGTTGGTTTCAATTTGTTTTGATTAATCTGAGAAAACTATCCTGAACACTGGCCTGTTGCTTGGTTAAGACAAACTAGTGCTGTTCTGAATTGTTCCAGCAGCAAAGAGCAGTGAAAAAATGTCTCTGGATATTTCTCAATGAATTTTAGTCTGCATGTGCTAGCCTAACCCTACATACCTTCGAGACTTAAATGCACAACCCCTTCTCATTCGGGCTGTGCTGGAGTGGAAATTTTTATCCCTCAGTTTCTTCTCACTACCCACTAGCTGGCAGTCATCCTGCAGCTTTTCAGTCACTGGCATTGCTCATGCGAGTGTTCCCTAGTATAGCACAGGCAAAATCTGTTGTATTGGTGCAAATTTCTTGATTAAACTGTTCAAGCTAGCCTGCCACAGACCAGAGAGTTCTCTCACGCACTGCTGCTAGCAAGTGTGTGTGGAACTACCCCTAGCAAAGGACTGGTGATGTGCAGTTGGGGATGCCATTATTTTTCCACAATTCTACTCAGTTTGACACTGTCAAGCCTTGTTTTGGTATTAGTAACTTTTCTGAGTTAGTCTAATCTTAGGACAATCCTAGAATTCCCCATCAGCTGTGTTGTACTGTACGAGGACTAATTGATTTCAGCTGGACTATTTATAAACACAGACATCTATTTACGCAGCTGAGTAAGAGCTGGCCTAACTGAGCTTTAACAGATGTCCAAATTTCAAGATGCTGGGCCTAGTTTTTGTCTTGCACTGAAATGTCACTGAAATAAAAACTAGTACGACTGAAATAAATCTGACTTTCTTATCATATGGTATTTAGCAAAATGTTCTTTTTTTTACTTTGCTGTGATTCTGATCATAGAGTTTCTTTTAATAGAATGATTAAGACCCTATTTTACAGATCTATGAATATCAAGGTGTAAGTGGTGTTTATTAAAAAAAAAGAAATATTGCTAACTTCTGAAGCTGTCATTAGCTGATCATAAATGAATACTTTTCTAAAGCAGTTCATTCAATCATGTATTTTTAGAGGACTCTGTGATATTAAAAATGTATCATAAGGAGAAAAAAAACCTAATAACTGACAGAGGTCACAGTTACATAAAAAAGAATTGAAAAATGGAAGAATATAAGAAAGTAAGAGCCACATGCAATCATGGAGGAGACAGATACATCAGTGCAAAGTTGTCACAGTTCAGCTCAGGATCAAGCTGGCTGCAGGAATCATCATAAATATCTGACATGTTGAGGTTAAAGAAAGTGTATGAGCATTACAATGACTTGGTAATAGAACCAGGTTTGAGTGTACAGATTTGCTGAACACTTAAAACTCCTGGGCTTTTTAAATTAACTGATAATTATTAACAGCTTACTTTTTTGTTTTCTAATTTACTCTAGAGAAGATAGGGCTTTAAAATTATTTCATTCTCAATTTAATTTTGTTAGTGGAATTTGGAAAGGATGGGTAATTTTAAGAGGAGTTTGACTCAATATTGTGACAATATCATAATACATTATCTAACATTTAAAGATCAAAATTATCTTAGAAGATTTCAAATTAATAAATTTTGCTTATGGAAATTCTTAATCTAGAAATCTAGAAATGTTTTTGTAGTATGATAGTAATATGAAAATACATCCAAAAAATGAATAAAGCGATTGAATATATTTCCTCTGCACATGTAAGATAGTGTAATGTCAGCACAAGATACC
This sequence comes from Haliaeetus leucocephalus, assembly GCF_000737465.1. Classification (NCBI taxonomy): domain Eukaryota; kingdom Metazoa; phylum Chordata; class Aves; order Accipitriformes; family Accipitridae; genus Haliaeetus; species Haliaeetus leucocephalus. Next base: position 5,884,142 of record NW_010972898.1, read on the forward strand.
AGCTAACGTACATTACAGCTCTGTAAATCTTGGTTTCTCTGAAATTTGAAGTTCTCACAATAGGAAGAAATGCATCAACTTATATATTGAAAGGGATTTTCTTATTGCTTCTGCTGATCTGTAAAGTCCAAAAATTGTTTAAGGTTATAAATGTCTTTATTAAAATTACGATTTCAGCCTAATTTATTTTAGCAAGAATTGTAATGTATTCTGCCCTTTGATCTCTTAGCTTGAAACGCTGCCTGTTGTTCCATTATTCCACCATCCATTTGCAGATAACAATACATCAGAACCTTTTTCTTGCTGCAGAAACAATGCCCTTTATTTGAGAAAGGACATTGTTTTGACAGATAAAGTAGGCATTTGATAAATTGGAACAGGTTCTGAATTATTTTGAGGGGAATGTGTGCTACATCTGTCTGCTGATTTTCCACTGAAGCAGTGCTTAACTTTCTTGTCTGTTTGTGATTTATTGAGCTGCAGAAAAGGTTAGGAAAATTTCATGGCTCTTCTCTTATAATTTGTAAGTGAATCAAAAAACATTTGTTACTGTTTATGATGCTCAAAAGACAGAATTACCCCAAAACATTTATCCACAACAAAGACTGTAGTGACAACAACAACAAAGGTAAATAAAATAATGATCTTCTAAATTATTAATAATACAAGTACAACACAGAAAACAAATTCAGCAGTTGAAATGCATGGAATGTTAATAAAGTTTTGAGTGTCTTTTTAGACACATTTTTAAAAGGTTAATGTTAAAATGGGCACTATTAAGAAGGCAATTACAATGAGTCTTATTACATATATGTTTCCAAAATACTTCTGTAGTTTAGTAATATTTTTCAAGAACTTCCTGCAGCTAATGTAAAATCCTGGCCACAAAGAAGTCAAAAGACTTATATTATTCAGCATTCAGATTTGAATTTAATTGCTGGAACAGAGACTACTTTTTTGTTGTTTGAGACATTCTAGGGGATGCTATCTCACCTGTCAATGGAGAGGCCATCACATATGGATGTCTTCAAAAACCTATGGCATTTCAAATAATATGCCCATATTTAGGTAACCAAATTGAGCTGTAAGGATGAAATCCAGTTCAGATTGTTGATCCTAAAAATTTAGGTATTTCAATGTAGGTGTTCACCCGTAAGCCAAGTTTTTAAGCTTTCATTACAGTTAATGGAGATTTTATTATCATGTCCAGTGTAATCTGGTCACCACTGTCAGCCAAAGAGATTCAAGTACTCCACAGGGCCATCTGAATATTGCTGTCTAGTGTTATATGAAACTTTTTAGGATCTCAGATATATCTGTATTAGATAAGGGAAGAAAAAAAAAAAAAAAGAAATCCACTCTGTTCTGAACCAGCAGCCTCAGGCCAGGAAGAACAATGTAGGATACTTCAGATGACACTGTATGCTTGCTGCATCAGCCCTGTGCATATGCCTTTGACAACCCCATGGTCTGTAAATGGCATGAAACACCTCTGCAGAGTGTGCAGCTGAGTGAAGTACCATTAACTTCTCTGAAAAAAGCATCAAGGTAGGTGTCAGTTGACTAAATACAGGTGTCCAATAACATTTGAGATTCCCATTATTGTCTGGCATCCAGCTCCTGCTTCAGAGGAACATGCATCTCCCACAGGTCCTTTTTTGTCTCTATCCTTCTTACATAGATGCCTTGCTTCCTTAGGGCACTAGGAACCTAACCGAGCAACCAAATTCAACTCCTAGATTTCTCTCTGTGGAGTAAAAATGCCCCTCCTGAGGGACAACTCATCCCACATAGCCAAGCACTTATTTTAGGATGGGATTAGTAAAGCTTTGGAGTACAGAGGAAACCTACATGACTGTTATGCTAATTATCTACCTCACTGATGACTGAAGTTGGAGGAAACCACTAGTTTTATCATTTTATTTGTATGAAAATAATTTTGATGCTTTTATTTTGCTCTCCTTTTCTCTTTTTTTTCCTTCACTTTCCTTAAATTAGATGATACACATGCACATCATAATGAACATTAGACATATAAAAAAATGTAGAACAGTAGATGAGATGTCTCTCTGGTCTTCATAAAGCATATCTCCTTCATTCACTGAAACGAAACTACTGCGTATGGCCTTTCTTTGACACTTAACCCTCAAAAGTTAAACTTGCTTGTTTACTTTCTTCTTCTTCTATCAACTTTCTGCTGTTGATGTAACTTCCATGCTGTATATATTTAAAAAGTCTTCACATCATTATCCTGATATCAGGTTTACTTTGATGAAACTATAAATTCAACTTGTTGAATTACTCATTATTCAGAGTTTCCAGATTTTTTCTACTACATCAGACAAATGGCTTTTCTAAGTTCTTTGTTGAAAGCTGGGACAGACATTTGTTCAGGCTAATGTTTGTTTTACTAACTTTGTCTAAAACAGCTAGCTTAAGCTGATTGTACTTGCTATCTTTATAGTTAGTGGAAACAGACTAGTACTTCTAAAGAATGATACATACCAGACTGAGACTTGTTTAAGATACCAAAGATGTATCAGTCTCTGCAAATGCCTGCATCTATTGACCATTAGGACAGTCTCAGACTTACTAGTTGCTTATGTCAGCATGGACAAAGAACTTCTAGGCATCTCATAAATCTCAGACATATGGGGCATTTTATTCATTTCCAACTCAATTTTTTTTGTCTTAGGCTTTGTATTCAATCAGGTTTTTATCTCAGGCTTCTAGGAAGAGGTTGAAAAAAGGAAAAAGACAGCGTCAGCTAATATTTACCATTGCTTACTGGTAGTCCTGTGGGTTTTCTAAGGAAGCTACACATTTTATTATTATTCAAAATGTATATCGGTATTATGTCCTCATCTTGTACCGTAAGATAAGTACATAAGACAGTGCAACTTTTGAGCAAATGTTTGGGTGGGTGTGTAAGTTGATGAAGTTTGTGGCCTTCTAAGTTTGATGAAGTTTGTGTGATGACGTTAGGCCTTCTAAATTTAATGGGAATTACCTAAGTTTTCCATTCCTAATTCTTGTCACAAGTGTAACTTTTTCTTCCAGAAGGAATCATACATGAATCACACTGTTGTATTAAACTTCCCACTGAGTGTTTTTGTTTGCTTGTTTGTTTTCCTGCAGAAAGGGCCAATATGGCCATATCTTATACAGGGAAAACATATGTGGAATTGTGTTCACTGGTGGATGTAAATTTAGTAGTTATTGTCCATCTGGGATTTTGTTTTGCTACCAGTTTGTTTTCCCATTTGAGAATGATTGCGAACAACTGGCAAAGTGATGTGATGCACTTCACAGGTTTAAGATATACAGTTACACTGTAAATGCCTTATCCCATTTTCATTATAAATTATTTATTTATTACTTGACATCAAAAATCGAGTGTATTCAGTTGTTCCCAATGATGACAGCTGCTGTGGAACAGATAAGATACATTGGCAAACCATACTCCACAGAAACAGGAGAATATTTCTAAAGTTTCATGACATCTAGCTGTCTCCAAGCAACCAAAACTGCACACTCAATAAGACGGTGCAATGTAATAAAATCTCCTGCAATTTTAATTTTTTTTTTTTTCCCAATTCTGTAACTCAGAATTGTCTATTTTCTTTCTTTTTTTTTCTTGTTTCTTTTTTTGGGGGGTACCCAATAGCATTTGCTCCATAGCATGTTGGCCAATTTCTATAATAAGTGAATGAGAGTTCTATTGACAATGACAAAAAGGGAAATAAGGAATTCGTGAGTCAGAGAAACATACAAATATTGTTACCATTGACAGAAATGTGGGAAAGAAGACTTTTCTTTTTAAATTACAGGAAAGGAATAAAATTTTATATTAATCAAGGTAAAAGAAATAATAGAAATGAAGAGCAGCAAAGGACTTTGTGTTGGGTTTGCGTGCCAAGGTTTTGGTATCGGGAGGGCTGCAAGGGTGGCTTCTGTGAGATCAGGAAGTGCCCCCTTCTCAGACAGAGCCAGTTTCAGCTGACTCCAAACTGGTCCCACCATCGCCCATTCAGCAACGCTGGTGGTGCCTCTATGATAACATATTTATGAAAGTGTAAAAAATGCTGCGCAGCATCTGTGAGTGGGAGGAGTGAGAATATGTGAGCGAAACAGCCCTGCAGACACCCAGGTGAGAGAAGAAGGAGGGGGAGGAGGTGTTCCAGGCGCCGGAGCAGAGTTTCCCCTGCAGCCCGTGGGGAAGACCATGTGAGAACAGGTATCCCCACTGCAGCCCAGAGAGGACCCCAAGCTGGAGCAGGTGGATGTGCCCTGAGGGAAGCTGCAGCCTGGGCAGTAATAGTGTGGCTTAGTGGGCATCTGGCAGCCAGCCAAGGGTAACCCACCACAGACTTTCAAATCAAAACAGAAGTTCTGTCTTGAATAACCATCCAAACAGGTTGTCAAGGTTTTCTGCAGGTGTGGGTACAATTATCAAGAGCAGCATTTACAGCATGTTCTGAAGCTCAGAAAGATAAATTAGAGAGAAAAAAAAAAAAATTAAACTGTATTGCACTCCAGGAATATATTCTAATCAAATACTTACAATAGCTATAGTAATACGTTGTGCACAAATTTATTTAAAGTGTATTCTGGTGGTAGGCTTCCAATTCATATTATATTTTTCAGTTTTGAGGTGACAACCACAAAATAGGTAAAAGATAAGCAATGCATTCTAAAGAAAATATAGTGCCTACTGTGGATCAAGTTCCATGCACAGGTATAGTTAAGAAGCATTCATCACTCAGACTTTAAGGGAAATATTTCTCCCACTATTGCTGTTTGACTGACAATAAAATTACTGAAGCTTTTGAAAGGTATTGGGTTAGGGGATTCCCAAATAATCACATGCTATTGAAAAATCAACAAAAAGTTCACCGCAGTGAACTACATGTGTATAAATAAATTCATTAAATTCTTGATATCTAAAACTAGGAACTGGGGAAAAAAAAAGGCTATGTTAGATGCAAGATATTTACTAATTGTTCAACAACCCTCTCTCTACTAGTTAAGGAGCAGTGATTCTGAAAAATAATTTAATTGAAAACTTCAAATATTTCTTCCAAAATCTAAAGACAAACATTTCATCTTTTCAGTTTAATTTTCCTCTATTTTTATTCCCCCTAACTGCAGCTATTAGCTGAATTTTGCTTGAATTTGCAAATATTTTTGCTTAATACAATTTTTATTTGGAGGGGACAGAGGAACAAACTGTCTGCAGTTACCATTTCATTGTGTTCAAACCAAACCAAACCAAACCATATCTTTTAATAAGGAACTTAAAGTTCTTTCTGTAGCTATATTTACTTACACTTTTGGTGGAAATTGCCATCCTCTGGCAGCTATGGCAATGGAAAAGAGGTTTGTCTGTTAGACATTCTTAAATGTAGCAGCAAAGATGCAAAAATACATACCATGTTAACAGAAATGGCAGAGATCGGGATATGTGCAAAGAAACAAGAACAGGAATAGATGACACTGGGATACGCTGTCCATTCTCTGATGCTACTGCCATGAGGATGGTAGTTGCTGTCAGTAGAATGAGGAAAATAGGTAAGGCAATAGTAGTTCAAACCTGTCAAAACTACTTGTAATGTCTGTGTCCTTAGCTCTCTGTGAGCAGGCATAGAGGTAGAGTGGTAGGAAAAAAAAACCCCAACAACTAAACATAAAGCTACCCCAAGACAACAAAACAAAAAAAAAAAAACACCACAAAACTCCCATACCTTCCTTCCATTCTTCAGCTATCCCAATTCACAGTCTCATACACTAATATAATGCATGAAGCATAATAGCAAAATTCATTTTGAAAATACACATGCTACTCCACTAGAGTAGAATTGTGGATGGCTAAGGCATAGGTGCCTTTTTCTGCTGTTTGCGAGTTGTCATCCTAACACCTGCTCAGACCGCCTGCTCACATTGCTCTGCACTCATCTTCTGAATGTGTACTGAAACAGTGAAGGTCAAATCTCATTTTCACTTTCAGTGACCTCTGTGCTTAATCTACAACCAAGTGGTATTGAGGTGACTTATTTATTGTTAAAAATCCTTATTCCTCCTTGTGTTTTAGCAAACATCCTGGGAAAGCTGCTGAATGAATAATAAAAGACTTATGTTCAAAGGTAGAGAGATATTCAGAAGGAAGCAAGTAACTGTAGAGCTGGTAATGTGATGTTCTGGTTAGGTCCAGAATGGCATTTTCATTATAAGCAGCATTTTTCAAATGCTTTTCATTTCACTACCTGTCAGGTGGATATTTCTCATGCTTGTTTTCCCCCTCAACACAGTATTTTGGAAAGATTGGTAAAATTCCATTGAGCTATATTTGAGAATTTAATATTGAAAATGTATTTTCACTACCTAGGGGATTATTGAGACTCCTTTCTCATTCTCAGATAGTTCAGTATTTAGAATACTGTAAGGACTGGTTCTACAAAACCAGTCACCTTTTGATGAGGTTGATATTAGAAGAAGTACACACAATATTTCAGGCTAAGTTTGTCAAGGGCTCAGAACAGCTTCCCATGCCTTATTTGCTGACTTTTATTTTTGGAAATACATATTTTTATTTAAAAAAAAAGATATTTCACATGCTTAAAGTTCTATTGTCTCCTGCATATCACTGTGCAGTTTATATAGGAGAATGAACATCTAACATCTAGCATCAAATAGAGATGCCAAACTGAAAATGAAGCACATCCTTCCATTATGAAGTTCTCCATTAACAGAGTGTTAATACTTTTTCAGTATCAGTATATTTTGTGGGCTTGGATTTTTATTTCTCAGTTTGCTTTCTAACCCAGAGAAAGTTTAGGCAGGTGAATGATGCAGACCTGTGAGGAACAGTAACTTTCTATGCCTAACAGCTGCAAGTAGATTTTCTCCTGAAACAGACTTTGTGTCAGAAAGAAAAAAAAATGCAGCATGTTAAGCTGGGACAGTTGACTCTGTCACCCCCTAGCTGCCTATCCCACTCGTGGAAGATGCCACCATGGGAACAGGAAGAGCTGAATTGTTCTTCAGCACTTTCTTGAACGTACAGCCAGTCACATTAAGGTAAGCTAATGCTGAATTCAAGTTTCTTTAACACATTAACCTTGATTAAGAAATAGGTTTTCATTCATCTGCCCTTGCCATAGGGACAGCAGCCTCCGATAACAGGCTCGGGCAGATATATGAGATGAAAAATACTTTAGTTTAATCCACAGCCAAATGTGTCAACACTGTTAATGTAACTTGGCATAACTCCATTCAAGTCACCAGCAGAGGGTCTAAGTATATAGATTTTAAAAAAAAACAACAAACAACCAAAACCAAAAGCCAAAAAACTAAACCAAAATGAAAAGCTAGGAACATTTTGTGTCATCCATACACTTAAAGCTCTTTACAACCAGATCACTCCACTATAGTCAATGATGCTGAAAGAAAAAAAGAAAAAAAACCTCAAGACCTATCTGATTTATAGAATCTTTTTATTATTATTATTTTCACCACTGTGTAAGCTGTCATCTGATAAAAATCTATTGTCTATTTGTCTATTACAAGGAAAAATATTTCTCTTGCAAACTGTTGCCATCAGACACTGTGGAAAACTCATGAGACATTAACTGCTCAAAAGAAAATAATTTTAAATCATCTCACTCTGAAGACTGATAGTGAAGCTATGATCGTGATTATAAATTACTGATAATGATTAGGTTTTCAGCACTTATCTCATAGTTACTTTAAACCAGATAATCATTTAGAAAAGAAAGATTTGGGTTTAGTCATATATCTCTGCAGCATTATCTTGGCTTTCTTTTTCTAGACTTTATCTCTGTTCAAAAACAAATTTCATATGCACACAGAAACAAACGGGCATACTGCATGGCAATAGAAAGCTCAAGGCTAAATTTTCACTAGAGTTATACTGAGAATACCCTAACCAAAACTTGATTGCCTAATGATAAATGCATTTTGGGGCAAAATGTGATGGGAGTAAGGGCAAGAGAACACAACAATAGTATAAGGATACTAAGTAAAGAATACCAGTCTCTCAAATAAAATTGTTCAGCCTTTACAACCTTGTTGAGTTTGCTATTTGAGAGACAAGTGTTGCCATTAAATAAATGTATACATATATATGTATACAAAAATTTGAAATTAATAATGATGTCATAAGATTGATAAATCAGGACAGTTCGAAACTTTAAACTTTACAAATTCATTCATTAACAGCACACTTCTTGTTAATGGTTACTTCTCACATCTTATTAATCATCACCATTGTGAACACAAAACCTTTAGTCTTTAAGACTTACTTCTTAAATTAGACCCAAATATACAGTACTGTGGAGCTGATATTATTTACATTTATTTAGCACCAATGGCTGTGGTCCTTGGTGGTTCACTGAGCTGATGGCCATCAGGCTTCAGACCTCTTAAAGGCAAGTTCTAGCTGAAGTTGTCTTACATTCTTTCTTCTCCAGTTTTCTTCACTGATGCACAATGTTTGTATGTAATTGCCCCTGCTCCCCTCAAAAGGGGCGGGTCTCCTACTGCTGCTAATATTTGTTTTGGTTTGTTTGGCAGGATCTTCTGCCTATTTGCAGTCCTTTGTGTTTATCTTGCCCTTTGTCTGGCAAGATTTTTTACTTAGATGCTTGCTACATCAGGATCACATTGATCATATACTTCTGTAAAATGCTTATACGTTGTAGCTGAACATGCTATAACACTTCTACAATATTATATAGTTATATACTACTGTTGGTTGCACTATTTTGGTATGCTTTTATTTGGGTTCAAGGCAAAATAATATTAATTATAGCCTTATAAATACACTTCTGATCTATAGGTGTCACAGGGTTCTGTTTTGGCTAGAGACGCTAAACTATCTCTCCATGATACAGGGATCCACCAAAGTTGTGTAAAGGAGAATAAATAAATGGCTACAAAGTCATAACCAGAACCTTTGATTTTAGTCTCCTTAAATGGAACATGAATGCATGGTCTCCTGATGTGACTGCTCATTTTCTTATTCTTGCAAGTGGAGTTGCTCTGCATGTGTGACAGGAAAAATTCAATATGCATTCTGCAAAAGAATCAATAAAAATGGATTCTAAATCTTTGTCTTTCTTCCTGCTAGGAAGCAATCCAAATAATTTGAACTATGGATACATGCATTTCCACTACTTACTCAAGAGATTGCAGTCAATGTACTTCAGAAATGTTTTCCAAGCATATTGGTCTTAAAATTTGCCAATAATTAAGGGATTTTTTTTTCTTTTAAGTATTTGTCGATCTCTTTAAAAAATCTTGGAGTTTGTTACTGAGGTTTTGTTGTATTAGTTTCCATCAAGGTGTTGTTTGTACATGATTTTGATTGGGATTTTAAGCATATTCTTTTTGCAGTCAGATATAGAAAGGGACCTTGGAGGCTTTGCAAACTTCTGTGTCTATGTACCATGCTCATTTTAAGAGTTAACCAGTAAGGTTCACCTTACAAAGTAAAAGCCAATATATTCCCTTTGGGAAGGAGAAGAAAAAAGGCAGGTGCCTTCTCGGTGTTAAGGGAAGCTGTTCATTGCCTAAGCATTGTAATGGCAATATGACAACAGGATACTCAGCAGCCAGTCTGTAGACTGGAAGGATATACAAATCAGGCAGGAGAAAAGTGAGAAAAAAGTTATGTCTGAATCAGTTCGTCACTTTGATTTAGAATCTTTAAGGATGATGCTTTTGTGAAACTGGATTCATAAACACATATTCCTGTCTGCAGTTAAACATGGCAATTTATTATTTGAGCACAAAATATACTTTCTGCATACAACACCTGGTACTATAGATCCTCTTGCAAAATAGCTTACCTGTTTGCTAGTAAGATTCTTGGACTCTGTTTATTTCTAAGCCTGAAAAGACCAAACCTGCTGCATCCTTTGAAAATTGTGAGCAGTAGACTGAATTAATTTGGAGTACTTCGTAATCTGTCTATTAAGATGAAGCTACTATTTAGCCAGGAACATAAGTGTAATCTGTATCAAATATTGCCACATAGCTAAATGTACCATGTAGCCATAACTGTTAAAGGTATCCTGGAAATCAAAGTATCTAGGGCTGTTGATCTCACTTTCCAGGACTACTTATTTATTTATTTTCAGGGAGAAGAATGGACAAGAGCTGAAAGCAATGCTTCGAGTAGTAAAGGGAATTCTGGGTAAGCATTTGGGGAAAAAAAAGGGGTCATTACCTGGAAAATATAAACTCACCTCCTTCTTCACTGCATGTCCTTAATCTAACTTAATTCCTTTTTCTTAAACCCCTCCTACAAAACTGATTTGCATACTTGACCATAAAATGGAAACCATAGACTCAAACTCTGTCAGTCAGTGGAAGAGGTGAAACTGAGTTCTCGCTTCCTGGATGAGGGCTGTAACTATTACATGCAATGATGCGTATTTTTTCATATTTTGAATGTTTTGAAATTAAATTACTGTAATGAATTAACTCACTGTCAGTCACAGTGTTATTGTAATCACAATGACAAAAGTTAATATGGTGTTTGTAGAGGGAGTTGATATGTTTTACTTAAGTAGTACAGGTGGAAAAAATAAAACAAGCTTTAGAACCCTTCTGTATTCTTTAACAGAAGCAGCAAACTTCAAAGCTAAATACAAACTGAGAACAACTCCTCTGAGTTTAATTAGATATACATTGGCTAGACCAAATGGAAGGAAAGGTATCCCTCTCCTGTGCAATAGAGGTGATGTTAGCAGGGAGTGAGGCAATAACAAGATGAGGTTTGTAAATGTTGGGTTGTTTTTTTTACTGAGAATGAGGTACCTAAAGCTATGTTTATATGACCAGATTCAGGATTCTGAGTTCCTGGATTACAAAGTCCACAAGTTAGAATACACATCTTGTGTGGTGTACAGCTCTGATAGCTTTTTTATCCTTATTAGTCAATTGGAGCAACCCAATCTTACTTTTAGACTACAAAGAGCTTAATTTTTTTAGTAGTCTCTAAGACAATGACAGTTTTCATCCAATGTCACTCTGATTTTTACAACTGTAGCAGTAGACCGTTAGGCCAGTGAGAGAACAATATGGGGCAGTATCTCTCTGGTTGTGATACAAATCTTCTGCACTTGAAGTGAACTGCACTTTTAATACAATCAACAAAAATATAGCAGATACTGTACAAAAACAAACACAAAAAAAGAGAGAAGAGAAGAGAAGAGAAGAGAAAAACTAATAACTGCTCATACCACAACCATTATAATGCTTTATATTGTCTTAATATTCTTGCTTTCCAGTCATCTCTGTTTAATAGCTGTATTTTCAATATATTAAATTTCATTCTCAAGACTATATATCACTTTTAAAAGTCTTGCTTGTGTTTCTAACCTTTTCTAGGTCACTTTGTTTTATATCTTTTCTCAATGGTGTTTGTAACACATTCCAATTTGGTATCATCTGCAAATTTAATTAATGTGCTGTTTACCTCATCTTCCAGATAAATTACAGATACATATTCTCAGTTCAACAGTCAAACACCACCTGCAGCCTCTCTCTCTCTCTCTCAGGCACACCCTGCACTTGCCCCCCTGTACATGTACATATTCCAGTCCATCTGGATTTCTTTATACAAAACTCATACTCCTGAACTGGGACAACCCTATCAGTTCCATTCTCTTCATGCAAGGATTATACCATTGCAGGTGTGCATTGTTAAAGCTTTTCAAGAGATCTGCTAATTAGAGATTCTTGTCCATGATACCTAGACAATAGCTGAGATGACAGAGTGTGAACATTTAGAAGAATATTTTCCAAACCAGCTTTTAAACTTCCAGTATAGGAATTGGAATTTAAAGCAACCCAGATTTTGATTAGTCAGGTCTTGGGTTCTCATGCCCAAACTACAAAATATTATTGGGGCCCCTTACTGTGGATGCTAGGAATACTGAACAACTGAACTGCACGTAGAATCCTGAATAGGCAACCTTTTGTGTCAGGGCAAGGCAATTCCGAATACACAGCCTGTACACAGTATTCAGTTTAGTAATATCACTGGGATACAATTTCTGACACATCCAGGCTGCCTTTATAATCATTGGACAGAACTGGCAATGTTATGTTATTCTTAATTTCTTTCATTGTAAGTGACTATTTTGAAATGGGTTTCATTGCTCTTGAATATGCCTACAGTCACTTATTCAAATACAGACATTACATATAGTCCAATCTACATGCCAGACTCTTGAGAAGGCCATATAAAAATGTTGCATGTAAGAGAATTATAATTACCCTATGTTACTAAGAAGATAAAAATTATGTAGCATAAGAAATAAAGAATAAAAAGATAAAAATAATTCAAATATAGAGTGAGTTATTTGTATCAATTTTAAATTCATTACAACAAAAGAGGAGTACAGATTGAATAAAATACGAACTTGACATAGGAAATGTTGATCTATATAATGTCTGGCTGACATCTTCATTAGTTTACTTAGTATAGTTAAGGCAAATAGCACATTTTCTAGGTGACAACCCAAAAGCCTGAGTCATGAATGCATCCCTAGAAAGTTTCTGAACAAGGTCCAAATGCTGAAACTCAGAAGATTCCAGTAAGTTCACATCCTTCATCTTCATTCTTAAAAAGCCAGACTCAGTAATCTACTGAAACGTGTAGCTCCTTACTGGGAAGCATTTTCTAACTTCCTTCTCCAACCTAATAGTCTTATTAAAACAGAATAAAAGGGAGAATCCAGCAAGACCATGAAAACTGTGACTTTTTGTCACACTTCATATGTAACAAGAGGTGTAACATAGCTCACAGTAGTAGCTGAAACATTCATGAGGAAAAAGAGATTTTGAAATTAAAGAATGGGCTTTAACATAAATTAAAACATTAGATTAGCAGACCGCTAGGTGCTATAGCTATCTGGGGAGACAGCAACATATTTTAGACCCTGGCATATGTTTGTTGCATACAGAAATGTACTAATTATGCAGGAATCAAAAAATTATTGGGCATGCATCATCAATAAGTATTTATTCTGGAAGAACCATTAAAACCTATGTGTAGGACTTTCATTTGGCCCGTTTCATGTGTGTTACTTGTATTTGAGATAAGTTCTCACCCATTTCTCTCACAATGGTTAGGTATTCTGTTATCTTGTTGTTAATTTCTTAGTCTTTCTCAATAGCAGTGTAATAATAATTTCACCTGTTCTATGTTTACATTCCCATGGGAAAACAAGTCATTGGCATTCGGCAAATACTGTGAATAATCTGGAGAGAACATATTTTGATTTTCAGGGGTTCATGTATTCCAGAGGAAGAACACACTTTTCTCCAGCAATATATCTTTTCGTCATAGAAATAACAGATTGTAGCATGTAGCTCTTTGCTAGTGAAGAAACAATGCTAAGCTTAAATTGACTATATTGACAAAGAGTAACAATACATTAGAAACCAGACAAACTGTGGGCATCTGTGGGAAGGATGGTAATATAACACAGATGCCCTTAATGCCCCATATCTAGGAAGAGTTACAAGCTATCATTTAGAGAGAATGTGCATTGTATACATTTAAAATAAAGTATTGAAATACAGTTTTAATGATAGCAACCACAAAAAACACTTAGCATGTTCACTCAAACACAAATATTTAATCCTCTGAATTCTTTAAATCTCTGGTCTCCTTTGGGAATGAAATAACTGCAGGGCTCAATTTGTACTGGTAGCTTAATGATTAAAGATGAAAAATTCTTTGCCTATGCATCTGATTTTTATATGCCTTGTTTTACTGCAAATCCTATTAAAATAAACTCTGGTTTTAGTTGCTGGGTGTAATTGGATCCAATACTTCACAACTGCAAAAAATGTTAGCTCCTGTTTTGAAGGCTGGTTGCTGTAAGGAAACTGACAGTAGGGAAAAAAGAAGAAAAAAAAAAAAAAAGAAAAAGTAGGACTCCATTATGTGAAGGCATGCAAGCAAAAATAAACTTGCCATCTGGGTGCAGCTTTCTATTATTTGAGAATATTCAATCTCTAAATGAACCTGATTATAATAAAAATAAAACTGTGACTTTGTCACTTAGTTTGGGCATTTCTTTTAGAATTGCTCACCTAGCATGATATACAAGTCCTCTAAAACATTTAATACTGTACCGAGTGGATACTTAGAAATTATGAAAATGGCTTGCAGACTGGAAATTCTCAGATATGGTCTGTCTAGCGTGTAGTGAGAATAACAAGATTTTTACCACAGTCGTCTTCTGCAGTAAAACATTGATAAACATAGTTTTTATGTATGGCTTTCTCTACAAGAAATGCTATATTTTATTTATTCTATTAAAAAGTATAAAATAACTTTAAAATAAGAATATCGAAGTTCTGTGTGGAATACTGAACTGAAATACTGTAAGACCTACATGTTTCACTGACACAAAACAACCATATAAATCTTCCATACACAGCTGCAATTTAGTGAAATATGCAGTTTTCTGTTTTTCATTACTATATACAGTATAAATTCTTTCTGCTGGAAGACAGATTGTGACAAATTTGCAAACAGCATCTGTATTCATACTTTTGAAACACTAATTTATCTGGCAATAAAAACTTTGATTTCCCAAAAGGAGTGCCAGGCCTCAGAACTAATGCCTATTTTTGAGACTTAACTGAGTTTTCAGCGTTAGTCATTTTCCTATGAGTTACAGTGCTCCTATGGAAAAATATACAACTTAACAGCAAGTACAGAGAGTTAAAAGGGTCACACAAAACATAAATCTGTATGCTTAGTTTATGTGTGTGTATAATTTATATAAACAGACAAAGTTCTGACTAGGTACACTTTCCATTGTGGAAAAAGCTTTTGTTAACAGCACTACCCAAAAGAATAACAAGGGGTATCTGTAGAGTATTCCATATATATTCATTAGTTAACTGGAAAACTATTTTACATAATGGTGAGAAAATTTAATCAGAAAGCATACCTATGCTATTCCTAAAATACAATTAGAGTCTACTTTTATTTTGAATCTGTATCTTCTCATACTAAACATCTTGTAACCCCACGAAAGCACCTTTCACTATTATTAGCAGAGAAGTATTTTAGATACAGCCTTGCAAGGTACTTGTCTATCTGTTGTTGGAGGCACGAGAAGATTGTGTGCATTGCTATATGTTAGAAATAATTCTGTTAAAGCCATTCTTTAAAACAGAACAATTTCTCCAAGGAATATTATTATCAAGCTTTCACTTGGAAACATCATAATGGAAATTACTGCTCAATATTTAAAAAAACAGAGAAACTTAACAATCCAAACTTTTAAATACAGGAAGTTATATATATAAACCTATATAGGTAGTTTATCGTAAAAAGTTCATTTTTCTATTATGATAGCCATGCACTAGATGCAAATAAGGTTTATAACACCTCTGAAAACCAACACACCCATATTCTGGTGTTGTTCTGGTGTTGACTTTACCTACATTAATCAAATGGTTTCCCTAAATCAACACTTTATATCTTTCCCCATTTTGGATTTTTTAGGTTACATGTGAAATACAAAATATTCTTACAGAACCAATAACTTTTTCTTTTTACTGAAATATATTGTGAACAGGATATGTGACCCACAAGATAGTCATACAGAAAGGGTTGTGGTGGGCTTAGTAACTTCCACTATTTTTAAGAAAGCAAACAGTTGTATAGAAAGATTTTAATTTAGGACAGTAGTTGCAGAAGGCAAGGAACTATGGCCTGTTATGGAGAAGATTTAGACATAGTTGCTGAGCAGAACTTCAGAAAATAAAAATGCAGGGAGAAAGGTACCACACAAAATTAGAGTGGGAAACAGTCCAAGAAAATGGTGAAAGATACAAAAATATGGTTTTCCTCTACTTTGATTTGCATCTAAAAAAATTAAATCTTTCCTTATCTCCAGTTCTCTTCAGAACAGAGATAGATGGATCTGGAACACAACAAAGCAAGTACGTAAGAGACCCTCGACTGGACATTCAGTCTTGTCTAGAAGATCAAGTTTTGAGTTTTGTGTTTTCCTGCAAAGTTGATCCCATAAATTATAAGCACAAGGAAATACTACAGATGTCAGAATAACTGCATATGAGACCTGATCTGCCACAGGTACTGGTAGAACTTTCTTTTCTGTATGTCCCAGGAAGTCCTCAAGTCCATGTTAGTGAGGATATTTCTAGTAGTAAAACAAGCTCTTACAGGTATCAAATATATAACATGGTTTCATTATGAGAATGAAATAATTATTATTACTATAATTCTATAATTAATATCACTACACAGAAAAAAAGTTTGAATAACATATATTTAGCCAAACTTCAGCTATATGTACATCCATATAAATACTGATGCTTATATATATATGTATATACTTAAATATATTATCTGCATGGCAGATAATCTGCCATAATTTCTTCACACAGAAACATGTCTGTACCATGTTCTTTTTCAGCATGAGGTATGATAAGTATGAAATGGGAGCCAAGTATATCAAGCCAGACTAGTTATCTATATGGGGCAACTGCTTTCTAGATCCCTAATCTTCTTTGATGATAATGGGAGCTCAGGTATCTATTTTATGTTTCTAGATGACTTGCAACATATGTATGAGACTTTCATATGTGATAAAAAAACTTCTGTCTTCCTCCAGTAGCACGTGGCAGCCAGGAAAGTTACCTATGGGATTTCAAAGGGTATTTGATGACTATGTCTACACCTCTGAGTCTGAACTAGTCAAAATGGATCCACAGCTGGTGAAGGGTCTAGAGCGCAAGTCTTATGAGGAGCAGCTGAGGGAACTGGGGTTGTTTAGCCTTGAGAAAATGAGGCTCAGGGGAGACCTTATCGCTCTCTACAACTATCTGAAAAGAGGTTGTAGCAAGGTGGGTGCTGGTCTTCCTCTTGTCCTATCACTTGTTACTTGGGAGAAACGGCCTCAAGTTGTGCCAAGGTTTAGATTGGATATTAGGAAAAATTTCTTCACCAAAAGGGTTGCCAGGCATTGGAACAGCCTGCATAGGGAAGTGGTTGAGTCACCATCCCTGGAGTATTTGAAAGACATGTAGACATGGTGCTTAGGGACATGGTTTAGTGGTAGACTTGGCAGTGTTAGGTTAACAGTTGGAGTCAATGATCTTAAAGGTCTTTTCCAACCTAAAAGATTCTATGACTTTACAATCAATGGAGAGAGGTAGGTACCTCCAGAAGCTTATTATCAGCTGTCTAGATCACCTGGGTGATGTGCAGCTGATGCCAATAATGTGGGTGTGTGACTTGATATCTGCACTAAATGTGCAGGTGAGGGCCCTGGGCCCTTCCATAGCTCCCTTCTAATTCATGCCTTTGATGGTTGTTTCTATAAAAATATAGGAAAGTAAGAAACAGAAAGAGGAATAGTGCATGACCAGACTTAATTCTAACATGGAGTCAAGACACATCTTGGACACAAACACAGACGTGTGAGGTCTCAGAGGTGTTCCCAGGAGCTGAAATTTAAACATAGGTTTAGACACTGAAATGACTTTCCTACTCATGTTTGTACCTCTGACTACTGTAAATGTAGCATACATGACTGGTTCAGAAATAGAAGTCTAACTTTTAAATGTCAAAATGGAGTTGATGAATCTATCTTAAGAGTGTAATTTCTGTACAGAAAATACTTGAGAAGTACAGTGAGTTGTAAATGTTTTCAAGTTATGCTCTTCTTTATGTGTACCTCATGGATATTTTTGGTTTTGCTTTTATCATCTCTTAGAAGTAAGAAGGTACGTCTTTCCATTTTCCTTGTATTAGCTCTTACTATGTTGACTTTTTGAAATGCTTGACCTTTACCACTGAGACTATTCCAGTTTTGCATTTACATTTCTGTGGATTTTAAGCAGGTGTCACATCTTCATATATCCAAAGGTAAGCAGAAACTGATGTTTTGTTTGAAAAGAAAGAAAAAAAAAAATTAAAAAAATCCTTTTAACTTCTACACCTCCAGGGTCTAGGAATCAGAGTTAACGAAGCTTTTACCCATTGCACAAATGCATAGTGCCTCACAAACTGAAAGGATGTCAATTAAGTGCTCATATGCCTCTAGTAACCATGTTAACCGAGAAAGGAAAAATAATCTTTACAGAAAATGTTTACTTTTTTTTTTGACGTTTACCCTTGGCTACAGCATATCTTGATGGAACTCTATTTACACAAATGTATTATGTGAATACAAATGTGATCATCCCTGAATGCAGAGCAGAAGTGTGGTAAAAGGGCATGCAGAATTGCTTACGTAGAAATACAGCTTAAGGGTCAGACACATGGCCCCTCTGTGACCTTTTCTCTCGTTACCATTGTGTGATAGAGCTGTATGAATATAGGAGTATCCAAGCTGCGTGCCTCCTCAGTAAGACAGAAAGGTGTCTGGCCACGCTCAGGTGAGTGGCAGAAAAATTGCAGGGCTCTGGACACCCTTGGTGACTGTGAATTAGGGCAGCTGTGTGTAACAGGAGCTACATTTCCTCATCCCCCAGATATGAAAACAGGTGTTCGCTTTTAAAGTTTGATCCAGGAGGAGTCACTGCATCTTTTCAATATCCCTTCTTAAGTTTTGTTACGGTGTACTTCAGCTTTCACTTGACTCATAAATTCTGGTCAACCATATTATAAACAGTTTTAAGACTGAGATAACAGAAGTCTTTTTTAATGAAATACTTTATAAGATTTTAAAATTCAAACAGCTATCTCAGCTATTTGAATAGTGAAGATCTAAAACCTGTATCCATGCTGCTTTTTTAATTAAAATTTTACCCAAAGGAAAACAGTATTCAACAGTATGCCAGTTTCCTCTCTCCAGAAATTGTATAGTGAATTGTTTGCACATACCATAAGGTGCCCCAGCGTCTTGGGTTTTCATATGGTAACTGACTGATCTCTTTTTCCTGCTGTTATGCTTTTGACCTGATTTAATTGATATTAGCAATAGCATTCAGACTGTACTGATTACCTAAACAGGTAGTAAAAACAAAAATGTGAAGGGCAAAGCTATCATATTCATTCAGTTGCAGACAGTGCGTCATTGGTATAATGTCACTCAGGCAGAAAACTCACTGGATTCTAAAATAAAAAAGTAATTTCTGTGAACTTTAAAACTTTGATTTGTGTGTGTGTGCTATGTTAAACCAAATTTACCTCAAGATTGGCAATTGTTATCCAAACACAAAGGACAAAATGAAGTTTTAAGTTTGAGAATAAGATTGAATAGCTCTTTCTTTATGTCTCTATAAGATATAAAACTTAAGTCTTATAACGTCCAAAGAATCTTCATTTAAAAATACATAAAGGTTGAAAAAGTTAAATTACCAGGAAATGAGAGATATTTTGTTTAAAAATTGCTTCATTGCACAAATGCTTATTAAAACAATTCTATTTATGGTAAATGCATCAGTATTTGAAGCTGTCCTTAAAGGTATTACAAATGGCATGATCTTGGCCAAATCTCAGTCTGCCATTTTTATTTCAATGTTATGCATTGCTTTCTGCACGTAATTTTAAATGCTTTTGGTCTATTCCTCTCTGTAGTCTGTTTTTCCAGCATAAATAACAGAAAAGTTCTAGTAAAGACACTTCTAGAATGATCACTGAGTTGGTAGGAAGAGGATAAATATGGGACTAAAATAAAAGGGCAATAAACAGTGAGAAAGAAGTGCAGAGTAGAAATGAACAGTTAGGGAAAGAGGAAATTTTCTTTTTTTTTTTGTCTCATTCACTTGCTTTCCTCTTTCCCTAACTGTTCATTTCTACTCTGCACTTCTTTCTCACTGTTTATTGCCCTTTTATTTTAGTCCCATATTTATCCTCTTCCTACCAACTCAGTGATCATTCTAGAAGTGTCTTTACTAGAACTTTTCTGTTATTTATGCTGGAAAAACAGACTACAAATGCTTTTGGTCTATTCCTCTCTGTAGTCTGTTTTTCCAGCATAAATAACAGAAAAGTTCTAGTAAAGACACTTCTAGAATGATCACTGAGTTGGTAGGAAGAGGATAAATATGGGACTAAAATAAAAGGGCAATAAACAGTGAGAAAGAAGTGCAGAGTAGAAATGAACAGTTAGGGAAAGAGGAAAGCAAGTGAATGAGACAAAAAAAAAAAGAAAAGCTGAAAGGATTAGAAAAAAAATTAAGGCCATATTGGTTAATAAAATAAATATTAAGAATGCTGTTTTGTTACCTAAAAAAGAGATTACAAAGCTGTTAAAATAGCCTCCTGCTCCTCATGCCTTTCTTTTGCCTAATCTTTATCATGTTTTGGCTTTTTTTTCTTAGATTTCCACCAAAAGTTCCACTCATTTCTGTCTATATTCATTCTTACATTAGCTTTTTACATCTGCAGTGCTTGCCTCTTTATTCTTTATATTTCTCTCATTTTATACTCTTTAAGTTTCCTCATGTAACATGAAATATAATTTAGTTTTTTTAATAATATAAATCAAAGTTTCATTTCCATTCCACTTCCTTCCATTTCGATAAGGAATGATTATATTCATTAAGAGAGCAAATTTGAATGTTAAAGCACTATTTTTCTTGTATTTTTTATCTTTTCATATAATTTTACATCTTAGGCACTTGACATTATTAAGTTAGAATTACAAAGAAATATAGGCATTACTATATAAATCTTAACAAAAAATACTCGTAATAATATTATGTGTTTTTTCCCTCTAGAAGACTCATTTCTTAATCTGCCTCAAATGACTATGTTACTTGGTCTCTAAATCCTACCTTCCTTACACTATAATGTATTATTTCTATAATCAGAATCTCTAAACATTTGTATTACAAACTATAGACTGCTGGAAAAACATGGACTTTAAGAATCATAGAAAGTCTTGGCTGCTTATCAAAAAGCTGAAACAGGAGTTATTGGACTTTTATTACAAATGGCTTTATATCCCTAGAAAAATCACAAATTGGTTAAAAAAAAAAAAAAAGAAAAAAATTAAAGAAACCTTAAGAATACAGCTTCTTATAATTAACCTTTTAAACAAACAAACAAAAAACCCCCAAACAAACAACAAACTATTAGGTTTCATAACTTTTAAGAATACTCTTAATAAAAGTCTGATAGTGAGTAAGATTTGCCCTCACTAACTTCACCAATGCATGGATTAGCCACCTAGAGTTTTATTTAGCTTCTTGCATATAGGCACCTGGTGCAATTTAAGATACTTCAGGGTAAGAAAGTCATGGGATGGGTAGGTGTGACATTGTGGAGATGCAGGAGACCTCTACTCTTCTGGAAGAAGAGATAGAGGCCTGACTGGATGCACTTACTCACTGCAAATGGCACAAGATGACTGGAAATCTGAAGTGAGCCCCAAGTCAGCTAGATTTAGAGAACAGAGGTCCATTTTTCTTGTTTTCCCTTCCACTTTAAGGGGAATCTAACTGATGGTGACCAAAAACATACAGAAGATAAACCTAGGCCAAATTTCAGAAGAACTAAGAGCAAATGTGTAGTGCATTGCTAAAAGTCTGTAATGTTGTATTGGTAGTTACGGGGAGGGGAAGGGGAAATCTCCACTTACTCCACCTTAAATCGTAACACTAATTACTGTTCAGATAGGTTGTATCTGTTCTATTATTGCATGCAGGATCTTTCACTCATTGAACTCATAAATAAATAGACATGTTCAGGGCACGTCAAAGCAAATCCTTCCGTCCTAACAAGAGTTCACAAGCATAGCATACTTGTGAAGAATAGCATACTTGACATTTAAAGCACCTTGCAAGATCTGATGAAACCAAACTATATTAAAAAAAACCCTCAAGTTAATAAGAGAACTTCAGTTTACCAGCAGACACAATTACTTATCATTCTTTATTATATGGTTATTAAAAAAAACCCAAAAACAAAAACCAAACCCAAATATGAAAATAAGTTTGGGCTAGTTTCCTGGGAAAATGAAATTCTTACGGTATTTGAAACAAAGTTCTATGCCTGCTGTTCCCAGAGAAGGTGCAACCCTGGAATAAACATATAGAAGTAACATTTTTATTTTAATACTCTTACTTTTTACAGAACCTTTGCAGCCATTCCATTAAGACAACATTTGTCAGTCCATACATCTGGTGATCTAGAAAAAATCTTGAAAAAAATCAGAAGTTAAGGGAATTCTGAAAGTAGTTTTGCAGTTTCCCTATATCTATAATGTCCTGTGACTATGTAATTGGGATTCCAAAGGAAATACTGACAAAAGATGAAATTATTTACTAGATCATACTAATAATGAAAGGAGTTTGGAAGTCCGGGTGGAGGTAGCTCCTCCTCATTTTGACAGCTCCTATGAACAAGATCAAATATACATAATTTATTAAAGGGCACTTTGCACACAAAGTGCAGCCAAAACTTTAAGATATGTCGGTCTAATTAGAAGACTGGGGTTATACTGATATATGTGTGGACATTGTGGCTAACACAACTGATAGATGAGGGTTCAATCCCTCAGATTCATTGGCACTCACTGCCTCACATGTGCATCGCTAATGGCCTGGCCCTATGTAGCAAATTTATGCTGGAAAGGAACAGTCCAAGACAGAGAGAATGAGCTCCTGGTTGAGCAGGGAGATGATTACAGGTCATATGTTAAAGCTTATTTTGTGTGTCTCTTTATTGAAGCTGAAAAAAACATGCTTCCTATTTGCAGCAAAAATATTACTTTTTTTCTGTGCAACTTTAAGCCAACGACATAGCCTTAAAGGACACATCAGACATATCAGTTTGAATTAATGTCCTACCTTGGAATACACAGCTTTTATGGTTTTGTTTGTTTGTTTGTTTATTTGCTTGCTTGGTTTTGAGGGCAGGGAGGGGGGACTACGATGTTCTTCGGGAAGGTTTTTTCCATATAAAAATACTTACATAGGAGAAAAGTGATAGTAGCATATTTATATCACTGTATATACACCAGTGTAAATGAACCAACATTAAGAAAAGTTACCCAACGTTACCTGTAGAGCTGAAATAGTACAGCTTCTGTGTGTGAAAAGGTATTGTGTTTTTATATATACCAGAAACCTTAACTTAACACTCCACCCTCCCAAATTTCTTTTAAAGTTATGTTCTATTAATTTTAGTTGAAAATAGGCACCCAGATGATAAAATGTATGCAAATTTATTGTGTTGTGAGTGCATACCAAAACATACATTCAAGAGGATTTTTTTTCTCTATTTAATTATAAATGTTTAAAAGACCATTTTTCCAGGCAGAATTACTGAATTGACCCATTTGTAGTTTTAAGGACACTCAGTTTCTCTGAAATACAAGAACTGTCAAGGGCAAAACTTGTAGGACACCAAGTACACTGCATACAGTATAGTGACTCTATAGAAACAGAAGTTTTTACTCCAGGACATCTTAAGATGTAGGTAGCATTTCTGAAGTCTAGTTTCTTAATTAATAGGGTGAATTTTGACTTTGGTCACGCAACTCTTGTCAACATCAATAGGAGTAAAGCATCTTTGCACTGCTTTGAAATTTTACCTTTAACTAATATCAAAAGAGCTTTATTCCCCAGTGATCAGATACTGCATAGCATGTATAAGATCAGATTAATTGAAATATTCTTTCTTAATCAAAGTTTTAATCATGTATTGCTTGTGCTAGAACAATTAGAAGAATTTCCTTATAAACAAGTTTGAGCCATTAAGTACCTTTTCATGCATCTTCTTTTCCTTTTCCAGTATAAGGCACATAATAAGGGTTGCATAATGTTTTACTAAGCATTATCTGGAAAAGCAGGAGCTGTAAAAGGGAAGCTTGTTGGACAATGAGAAGAGTGGATGAGTTGGAAGTATATGAGAAAATGTTTGTAGGTATAATATACCTGAAAAAGTTATAGGGTTAAATTAAAGCTAGATATTAAAATATCTTCTTAGAAGTTACACAACTGTTTTAGAGTCGGTTATTTTTAGTAATTAGTTATCATGACCTTTCAACAGTGGGGGCTTATCTTCAGACACTATTGAAAAGTTCCTTTTGGAGGAAATTCTGAACATCCACTCTGAAAATTCAGCTCTTCTAAGGAATTTTGGGTTGGGCAAATTGATCCAGTCACTCAAAATTGCCCGTTGCATATACAGATTAACTAATAAGCTGGCTGTTAATGACTAGTCAATTTTGGTTTAATGACTGAGAGCTAAGGGAAATATTCTTTATCTGCATGTAGTAAAATATTCTTCCACTGATATTTCAGTAACCAAGGTTAAACATGGATGAAGGCATTCCTTGTAAAGGATTTATTAGATTATGCTATTTATTGACATTTCTGAAAATTGTGTGTTCTAAGATGGAGTTATTCATTTCTTCAGGTAAGGCTGCAAAAATTTAGGTAAATTTTCTGAGGAAAAATAATCAGGACAAGGATGTTCTACTGCTTTGAAGAAACTTGGAATAATTTTTTCCCATCAGATTATAATAGAATGTGAGTCTCAGATGTGTGCTGTTTAACAGCAGACATGATTCATAGCTAATGGTTGGTGACAAGAGGCAACCTGCTGCAAACACATATAAGCATTTTCCCAAATTTACTTGAAGATAATTAGATTCTTTCTCTTGACTTTGACAGGCTTTGAATCAAGACTATACAGATAAAAGGATACAACAATAAACAAATTTTTCTTATTTATGCTTTGTTAATATTTTGTTTTGTGCAGGTAGCCCAAACACATGGTATACATTTTTAGAAACTTGTTACTTGAGTGAAAAAGCTTGGCAAAAAAACCAAACCACCACCAGCTAAGAAGTAAAATAAAACAAGAACAACTATTAGGTCACTCAGGCAGAAACAATGCTGTCTTCCCGACACTGAGGGCATTAAGGAGTCAAACCTTCATAGAGATGAACTGTTTATGATACTCTCAGCCAAAGCATTAGGCATTAATGTGAGCCCACTTAATGACAGGACTATGTATCGTCTTCCCTTTGATGGATTTGGATTTAGATGACATCTTGAATATACTTTTTTTAAAAAAAAATATATAAAGGACATTTCTCTTCTATTCATGTTTAATTCCTTTTGTTTTTATATCAGGATCCATACTTCATCCTACTTCTCAACATAATTTACCTGACTCTTAAAGTAGTGAAATTGAGGAAAATCACTTAAATACAGTATCTGTGAATTTGGGTCAGTACCTTCCTTTACTCTCATAGCTTTACTTGGGGTTTGATTGGGGCTTTTTTCCCATTTAACATTAATTATACTTTTGAAAATAGAGTTCGATGGTTGCATAATAGTAACATCCATCCATCCTTCTTTCCAGCCTTTCTCTACTCATGTGTGTACACACATACTCACACACAACCAAATGCATACTTCTGTATACTACACTTCATGCATACAATAATATAGTTTATATGCTTTGTATACTTCACATATATGTACTTGTACCAGCTGTGTATGGCAAAGTGCTGGCAGCGGGGGGGGCCGCCAGGCGGCCCCTGTGAGGAGCGGCCAGGGCTGCCCTGTGCCGGACACAGCCGGTTCCAGCCGGTTCCAGCCGGCTCCAACCCGCCCACCCCAGGGCACTGCTCAGCCCCACAGACAAGGTGCTGGCTCCTTGGGGAAAATGTGCTCAAGAAAAGACAAAAGACCACACGGCAGAGAGAGGAGTGAGGAAAAAAGGTTGATAGGTGAGAAAATGAATTTAATTTATTACAAGTTAAAATTTATTTGGATTGTGAGAAACAAAGACAAAAACTACATTTACAGGAGCGAAAGACAATTTGGGTAATTTGCAGAAGTTAAATAACTTGAAATACATGTTTTCAAGGAAAATTATTCTGATAGTCTATACATTTAGAAGACGGATGTAATCCTTCACCTCAGGTTAGTAGGTTAGCTATCTATATCTTACAGTCATTGCATTTATTTTACTGGGGGGGGGAAGAAAGAAAAAAAAAAAAAAAGAATGAACTGGGGAAAAAAATGTTCCACAATCTCTTCTGTATCATGTATGTCTTCTACAGAGAGTGAGAAAAGTTATTTGGTCTGATGTCCTCTTTAGTTTCAAAAATTAGGTTTAGAATCAACATGCTTTTTCATGCACTGATATGAAGTGAAATAACATGTTGGAGTGATAGATGACTTTCATCTTCATATTTCCACTTACAGAAATTTTCAGAGTAAGAAAATTTCAAAACTAGTTCTGTCTTCCTGCATACGATCATTTTAGTTGCATCTCAAAGTAGCTTGACCATAAAGACAAGTAACAGTTTTCTTGCACTGCTGTGTTTCCAAACAAATAGAAGGAAAATTCATTATATGTCAGCAGAACATTGCTAGATAAACAAAAAAGTGCTAGTAATTCAGGTGATGATATTTTTTCCTCGTCATCCATACAGTTAAATATGTATTAAAAGAATCCAAATACTTAAAAAGGAATTCCACTTAGTTTGGACTAGTTGTAATTTTGTGTAGAAACATATTATAGAGCAAGGTGTCCTAATCATTCCAGTAACTTAATCTGTCAATAAGGAATCTCATTCTCTTTGGCTTTCTTAATAGGTGCAGATTAATCAGAATAACTAAAAGAATTAACATTTTTTTCTTTCCATGCAAAAATAACCCATTTAACCTGACATACTGAAAACAATCTGTTAGCTTGTCCTATCTTTCATACAAGTATTTTATTCGAGGGTGGGGAGGGGAAGTTGATTTTTGTTTAGTTGACTATTTCCACAGAGAACAGCATGCCTGCAACAAATCATGGCCTTGATACCAGTTACGTTGTTTAGTGGTGGATAGGTATACACTGCTTCCAGAAACTATAAACTTGCATGTTTCTGCCATGCTCTTCTTGCCAGGAGATTAAGCTCTAAAGTAAGCAACATCTTCCCATAACACTGGCCACACTATGCATAAAAAAATACTCAGTCTGAATTGGAGAAGAAAAAAAAAAACAGGTGTTTTGAAACAACAGATAGTCAATGCAATCTCCAATACAGTCTCCAATTCTCTCTGGGTTGTGTAACATTGCATATTATCAGCCTCACTTAGCTATTTATTCTTCCTCAGAGTACCTAAACTCCTGATTAATTTAGAAGTACTTTTAAAGTTACAGTTACCAAAATAACACAGGCTTAATATCTGGTTTACCTGCTTTAAAGTTGTTCCAAAAGACATCAATGTAAAAGAAAACAAACCACATATATAGACTTAAAATAAATGTTTTTTTTTAGTTTTCTCTGAAAATCATAATGAAATACAGATTGAAGATCTGTGTAGACAATCTCTTCAGTCCTGTATCTAGACTTAATAGGGGTGGGCAATATTAGAATTATGTCTGTTGTGGCATGTATTAAAGAGATTGATTGAAACCATGGACTAGTTAGACTAGGAGTAATACAGACATGTAAAATGAAAATCTCTGTTATGAAGATTTTACTTTTCCAAAGACATAAAGTTGGATTCATGTTACCAATGCTAGTATGAACATAGCCATCATATACTCCACTCTTTAGTCAGTGGAAGAAAGTTAACATTAAAATGCTAAGCATCTTAAGGTAAGCTAAGGCATCCTTTAAATGCCCATTTTCTCAATGTATTACAGAGGAGCCATTGGCATGACTCTGTTCCTAATTCAATGTTAAGTCTTTACAGTTATGCAGAATTTAGCGCATTAACAATTACAAAATTCAGGCAACTGTGGCTGAATATTTCTCATAAAACTTTGTCAAACCCCCCAAACTGAACTAAACCAAAACCAGGAGACAAAACAATAATATTAAAAAAAGTTAATTTGTAGAACATTACTTGGAAAGTGACCTTGAGTGGAATAAAAGGAGTAACATAAGCATATGAGAGAAATTCATTTGAGTACAAATGCTATCATTTTACTGTGAAGGAGTTGGAAGGTTAGATAACCAGAAGGTTGGTCTTTACAACGCAAGAGATTTAGATTTAACACCTAAAAGGCTAGAGATCTGAATGCAGCAGTAAAAAAATGTCCAGAATCCCTGCAAAACCTGATGGATATTAGCCACAGCTTTCCCTCACACTAAGCCAGGTTGTCCAAATTCACACTAGTGAGGAAGAGCCTGAGTACAGCTCACTTCAGACATTCCTAAAATCCTATGCTCATGTTTCCTGTTGTGAAAGCCAAGGACCAATGTAGAGGTAACTGGCGTCCTCCTGCGCTGCAGGAGTATAGTGGTTTAATGCAAACCTTGGGTGAGAGTTGATCCTGTTGTTTCTCCAGTAACAGTCTTTGTGTTAAATAAATTGCTTTCTAGCCTGGAAATCTGTGAATCTTTTCATTTCATAGATAATAATCCTCTTGTTCCCTTCATTCTAAATTAGATGATTTTCACAACTCCCTCACATTTCTCAAAAGGTTTTTGCTGACTCTTATTCAAGATGTAGTAAATGTTCTTCAGTTTATGTTACAGACTATACATGTATACTGTCTGGAACTATGTGACTATATGTGAAACATTTCATGTAAAAAACCCCAAACCAAACCAAAAAAATATCCCACTGTCTTCCAACATATTGCAAATTTTATCTAAATCACAACGAAAGTAGCTTATGTGATTATTTTTGTGCATCAGGATACTGGATAATATTGAGTTTAAAATTGCTAGATTTATGTAAGATATTGACAATGAATTCTTCCTGTTTGATTTATGATATAGAAAGTTGTATTTTCTTTATATTTGTGTCTGTAGCATCTTTCATCTAATGACGGAAGAAAATTCTAAAATTATAATAATAGATTCACATTATTAAAGAGAACACTTTCAAAAAATGAAAATCAAAATTCTTCACTGATTTTTAATATTGCTGATACTTCTGAAAATTTAGCAGATCAGTTCCAGAGACATGAAAAATAACATCGAATTCTTGAAGTCCATCCATGTCCTGATTTAGACAACCTAATATAAAAATATAATGTCTATTCAAAGCATGCTGCTTCCTTCTAAATCTTTGGCTTCTAAATTAGACCAGAACAGAAAAGGCCTAGCAGCCAAATCTCAACATACTTATTTGTATTTTATTTAATGTGAATCCCATCATTAGTCCCTTCAGTCCCTGCTCTGCTGCAGGCCAAGCAAATGAAAGCAAGCAGAAAGCATCTAACATTTTTAAATGACATAGCACAGAGCCTCTTCATTCAAAGATAAATATTACATTTCACCAATTGTTGTGCATAGCTAGAGCAAAAGAAATGGTTGTCAGTGTGAAAAAAAAAAAAAAAGAGAAAAATACAAAAGGAACAGACTCACTTGCCTCACTTTGCTTATCTCTTATCTAGATGTCTACGCCTAAGCTAATGATTCAAGTTCCCTTTATAATGAATGGAGAGAAATAAGAGTTTTTAAGGTGTGATCAGTTATGTATTGCTTGGATGTCTACATAACAGATATTTATGTTTTGTTTAGATAAATTTCATTCAAGATGTCTGCAGACTGGTAGATAAGAAATATGAAGCTATAATGACCAGGATCAAAAAACATTCATCTAGCTAAAACTTTGGCTGAAGCACAAAGGATGATTATTCAAAAATGTAACAAACAAAAAACAAATGCTGACAACACAGGCTTGGGGAGATTTAAGATGTCTTGTTGTTTTTTATTATTTGCATTGGTATGAGTGTCAAACCTTGCTATAGATAAAATGTTCATGAATTCCACTGAGCACTGTAACCTTATAGATAATAATTTTGGATTGGTTATTACTTTGCCCAGTATTGGTTCTTTCAGGTTTCTTATAAACAAGCATACTCATCTGAAAGCCCAACCTGAATGAGGAGAGAAAAGAAAAAAAAAAAAGAAAAAAAGAAAAAAGAAGAAAGTTTTAAAGAAAGTTTTATTTTTAATAGCTGTCAGTTTGTGTTGCTGTGGGTCTTGTCAGTGCACTGAACAGTCAGGCGGGACCCTTGGAGCCAGACAGCAGCAGCTATTATGGCACTAGGGAATCCCTTTAAGTCTGGCATTTAAACAGACCTGCAGGAGAAAGATTCTTTTCCTGTAAGCTAAATTCCCCTAAATTTTATAAAATGTGGCAGTCTCCTTAAAGGCCTAGATTAACATTAATGAAGGAAGCAGTAAAGAGAGAAATGAAAGAACTGACACCTGGCACACCGACACAGAGGAACATTTTTCTTTATTTGTTTGATTCAATTTTATAATCAGTTGCTCTGAGTGAGACCCTCAGGTTAACCAGAAGGTGTAGCCCCAGTTGCAGTCCTTGGAGAGGTGACACAGGTAGGCAGCAAAGTAACTGCTGATGATCTGCAAAGCAGGCCAGTCCTCTTTATTTCCATTTCCCATATTTCTCTGAAAGAAAGCACAAATTCATTATCTACTCCTTGCTCTGTTTCCTTTCACAGGACACAGTAGTCTTTGTGGGGAGACTAATCACAGAAGAGGAGTTCTGTTATGTGCATGTGGAAGGAGGGGTAGTCTATAAGGCAACCCATTTATATGGGATAGATAAGTTAAACAAATCTTGAGTTCTCAATCTCCCAGAGAAACTCCTTTTTATCACAAAATTTACCTTGCATCTTTAAGAACTGTGATAATTTTCATAATTATTTGATATATCCCAGACTTTAACTGGTTGTCCTTGTATTCTAGGGCTGCTGTTTCTATTTGGACAAATACCTTCAGACTAGATCTCATTGTTTAAAGAAACAACATTGTGTTAAAATACTTTATTAAAAAATGAAAGAAATATCAACTACAGAAATAACTTTTTACTAGCTTTAAAAAGAGAACATTTCTGTGACTTACAGGGAGGAGGCATAATCATAACAGGTTTTTCGCAAAAGTGCAGAAATTGCTGTTGCATAATGTCAAAGTTCTGGACTAACTTTGTCCAAATGGTAAATGGTTTCTCTTCCCTGAGCCAAAACACATACCTATACCAGCTGGACCTGTATTTTAACTGCTGCTTCAAACATAAATCAGGTTCATATAAATAAATCATGACTTTGTGGTAGGCGATATAATGGAAAAAGTATTTTATAGGAGAGAAGCATTACATATGCACTCATGCATAGAATGATACAGGGATCTGTTTTTTTGAAAAAGAGCACACCTATTTGGATCATGGGATGTATAGCTGGACAAATTCAGCCTTGTAATATACTGAAAGCTCTTCATAGAAAACCTAATTAAATATTGTAACAGTTTATCAGGTGACACATAAGTGTTGCTTACAGCCTCTGATATAGATTAACAACTTAAAAAAAAAAAAAAAAAAAATCTAAACTCCAGACAGTTTTACATTTGGTGTACTGGTGGCCGTATGGGGCCATCATGATAATGTGTTCTAGTCATGTCTGTTCTTTTCCATAGATCTGCAAAATACAGATATCTTTAAACTGCTTTAATCTCAATTTTTTTTCCAGCCTTATATGACGATAGAGATTATAATCACTTCCCATTCATCAGGGCTTTTTCTTTATATACTTTTTTCCTCACAGAGTCTTCTGTTGATATATTCTTGGATTTAGGGGTTATGCTGGCTGTCTTTAAACAACCAGAAATGTACCATAGCAAGACAAGAGATCAATCAATGTTGTTCTTCTCTACAAACAATTTTTTCGATGTGACTTGTGTGCAGGTGTGGGAGTATGCTGATCATCACATTTGGCATTGGAAACACAGACAGCAACCTGTACAGTTTTTTTCTTCTTGGTACTGCAGGAACAATTTGTTCTTAGTAGGATCATTTCAGCTGCTTGATCGACTTCCTCGCAGCTAGGTGGCATAGAAGATGTTATGCCTATGCTAGGAAAATAAAGGTGCCTGGGACCAGCCTCTGGCACACAGACTGATCCAAATTCACACTGCTGAACTCTCTTCTCCACCAGTACAGAGTGGCCATAGAAAGATTGCCTCCTGCTGATGATCCCTGGCCATAGAAACTCCTGGATAATGTCTGGGAATTGTGTAAGAGGTTGCTAAATATCCTGGAGCAAAACCCGGACTTCTAACCATTCTAACAGTCTGATGTGGGGAGGCAACAACACTTTGGTGCTGGTGCTCAGGAACAGTTTAATTTGTTAGCATGGGTGCAGTTTCATTGTCTCCTGCTCCTTCCTGTGGTATATAACAATTTGTTTTCTGAACAATGAAATATGTTATCCTAAAACAAATCAGAGCCCAACATGAACATAGCTGAGTAAAATGTATTTTCCTGACAGATAAGAGGTCAGTGTAGACTTAGTGATCCCTTTTGGCATTAACCACTGTGAAATAGGTGCTTGAAGAATTAATCATCACACTTTACTGCTTTCTGTCACAGATTCAAAGAACACAGAGAATTACATTAAAATGCTGTGTCTCAGTTTACCCTTTCCTAAAACAATACTTCCTGACCTCTCAAAAGCACTGTGGTGTTCATCCCCTGGCTTTTCAGAATTGCAGGAACAAGAGCTTCAAATTAATGGCATAGCTGGTCATTTGAATGCAAATTTAGCACAGCTGCATACTCAAAACCTGTCCACAACATTGCTTATCTTCCTGTATTGAGATGAATTTGACACCACTGGTCTTTATATGTGATGATGCATGCTCCTGTTTTGGAATTCTAAAATAACAAGAAAAAAAAAATATATATCAGAGATAAACATCCAGGACAAAGCTTATAGTCTTTATATGGGTCAGTGCTACATATCAAATCGATGAAATGTTTGCTGGAAACCCATAGTAAATGGCAAAATCAATTCACCAATCACTTCAGCAATGTTTTCATTCCAAAGCTATGCAGCCAAGTGATTAGGTACATACTACTTATTTTATGCCTCTCATTTAAAGGAGTCAATGAGTGATCTCATTTAATAATTTGAGAATACAGAAATAAAACCCTAGCCTAAGTCACTCATCTCTGGCACAAATTATGACTTGACTGAAAAATCCAGTGAGTAGCTTAACCAGGTAGATAGAGGCCATAATGAAATATATAATGTAGCTTCTCTTACAATATTATGACTAATATTCAGATAATAGTTACTTTCTTTCCTTCACAGCATGCTCTGGGATAAAAATAATTTGAGAACTTCTTAAAAATCTCAGTCTTACCTAGGCACACAAAATGCTTTTAAAACTTACATGAAAAACAGGCTAGGTTAAGTCTTAAACTGTGTGAATAGGTGAACTGTCATTGCAATGCATTTTAATAATGCTTATTAACAATTACTTTGAAATTAATTCTGCCTAAAATAAGTACCTAGGACTGCAAAGGACCTCCTGGGTAATGCAGTTTATCATCACATGGCAATTCATCCTTGCTTCTTAAAAGATACTTTTACTAAACATGTCAAATTCTATCTTAGAACTGACTAACTTCTCTTTTCCCCACTGTTTTTCATAGAAAGCAGTTCTAAAGTCCTCTTTTATTGAGGAGCAAAGCTTTTTTCTTTTTTTTCTCCTTCCTTAAATGTAGTCTTAATCAATTTAACTGCATTTGTTGCAATAGAATTTGTCTAGTATTTTCCGGAGAAAACTGTCATACACTGTTCAGAGTGGGTTTTTAGACTGAGTAAGCTGTACTCCATGTTTACAACACAGACACTACAAAACTTAAAATGCAAGGGAGGCAGTTGTTCATGTATTCCTCTAGCTCCCTGGAGACTGTATCTTGCATTAAGCTCTCTGCTGCAGTGTCAGCATTACTTGGCAATCTAAATCTAGCTGAAATATGCCTAGAATATGAACATATCTTTTGTATCCTATCAGTATAAGACTGGCTGTAAGGCCAAGGGTCTTTTCAGCTAACCCAGTGTATAGTATTCAACAGTGTTCATTAACAGATGCTGTTAAAGCCAGTCTCCACTCTGCTGGTCCTCCCTCTCTGAAGCTACTCTAGTTTGGCTTCCTCTTTCCCTAGCATGGAAACTGTGGAGTACTCCAGATGAAGTTTCACCGATGTCAATAGCAATAACACTTCACACAATTCCAGCGTATTCTTTGGCTGAAAAGATGAGGCCAATTTATTTTGTAGCCAACTCAATGGTCACATATGAAAAAGATGATGTTTTCATCAGAAAGGCTTAAGTCATAGTGCCCACAGCTGTCAAGAAGGATGTAACATCCTCCCAGTGCTACTTCCAGGCCAGGGGTACTAAAAGAATCAAAAAGCAAAGTAAGTAACACCTGGTCCAAACATAGGTAAGTATATATGTAGGAACACAATATTTTACTGAAAAAAAATCCATATTAACAAGGAAGTAGTCCAACAGTATTCAAGTGTAACATAGTCCTCAGGACAAATCCACTAAAACCACAATAGGTCTTACAGAAAAGTTCATATCCACATTTTCCTACAACAGAATAATGATGTGCTTACTTTTTTTTCCTCACATTATCTTAGAATATAGTTGATGATTCTTTTATTATCCCTTTTATTTTTGTCCTTTTTTTTTAAGTTAAACATTATCAAATCAAACTTTTATGTAAAGTCAAAGACACTGAATGTGATCAATACATTATGTTTGCATTTTGTCAATGTCTTGTATATAGGTCAGTAATAAATAAGAGTTGCTTATTTTCCTACAGAACAAAGCTTTTGTTTCTGTATTTTGTCTCTGTATTGCATCTGTCTGTGTAAGATTTATTCAGTCTCTATGGGAATATGGTGGGTTATCCCTGGCCAGCAGCTAAGCACCCACCAGCCACTTGCTCACTCCCGGCCCTGTCGTAGAATGCGGGAGAGAATCAGAAGAACAAAACCCAGAAAAACTCATGGGTCAAGATTAAGACAATTTAATAAGCAAAGGGGGAAAAAAAAGGTAAAAACCAAACAAGTAATGCAAAGGCAATATTTGCCTTCTACCACCAGCAAAACAGTGCCCAAACCGTCTCCAAGCAATGACTACTTTGGAAAAATGATGCCCCATTTTTGTTGCCAAGCATGATGTTACATGGCATGGAGTATCGCTTTGGTAAATGTCTCCCAGCTGTCTCATCTCCCATCTTCTTGTCCACACCTAGACTACTCACTGGGGGGACAGAGTGAGAAACAGGGTAGGCCTTGACGCTGTTCCAGCACTTTTCAGCAGTAGCTAAAACATCAGTGTGTTATCAACACTGTTTTAGTCACAAATCTAAACCACAGTACCATACAGGCTGCTATGAAGAAAGTTAACTCCACCTCAGCCAGACCCAGTACAAGGGACAATTACGTTTGTCATCCATAGTGTTCATTTTGTCTTCATAGTCTATAATTTCTCTTAAAATTTCACTATTAGTAGTACCATTTTTCTTATATAGTTAATAGCAAATTTTTAGTAATATCCGTAGAATATAGAATTTAAATTTATTTGGTTTTGTGCTACTTGCTGCAATGAAGTTATTTTCCCTGTTGGTTAGTAATGACTTTATTCCTTAGGAAAAGTATTGTTCTGAGTTGGAGGTTCTGTCAGAGCTGCCAGTTTTTTCTGGTCTTTTGTTTAGGAATTTTCTTTGGAGATTATTCATTTTAAGTGCTAGTAGCCTGGGCCCATTTTGCTTTCTGTTGATTCTATCTTCCCACTGGGCTCCATCTATTAAAAAAAATTCTCCATTAGGTAATAAGCCTAAATGTCTCATCACTGCAAAGTATTCTCTAAAAAGACAGAGCATGTGAGTAATAGTATGAGTCCACAAAAAATTCCTCTCTTTTCTCTAGAAAGGGATGCTGCAGTAGTGCACTAGAAATGATAATAAATGTTAACCAGAGAGAGTCAGATGAGACTGATATAAGGGTTGTGAAATTATTCCTCAAAAATCTGAAACATTTTAGTCTTCTAAAATGCATTTTTTCAAAAAAAAAAAAAAAAGTTTAATTTACTGACCAAAATTGCTATTCCATCTTCCTGTGTAATATTTTGGCTCACATCGTAGATTTCTTTTTGGCTTACATTTTTCGGTAATTGGTCCTTTCTTCCCCACCCTTAAAGACAGGATCATGCTTATCTCAATTACAGGAAACTCTTCTGTCCGCTGTTCAGTTTTCTCATTTCAGATATAGTAGGTTGTCCTCCTCTCCCACAGTTTCAATCCTTATGAATAACATTGTAGTAGCTTTGTGTCTGCTCATGTTGCGAATGAAATTTAATCTCTCTTTCAACTTTGCACCTGTGTGCAGTCCTGATCTTGCTTACACCTCTGCACTCATTCTTCCCTAGATCTTTACACTCCATGCAGGCAGCTTTCTTAAATCTTTCTAGTCTATTCTCCACATAGTGTCTGCATGCCTTTTGTGTCTCCTCCCTTAGACGTGGGAGAGAAACTATTTTTTAATGAGCCAATTAACTAGTTCTTTTCACTCACCTTTCTTTCCAGTCATGAAAAAAGGGTAAAACATTTTGATACAAAAAATACAGTTTTAATGTCTTAAAATATAATTTAATATAATTTAAACACAAAAGCATTTTTGATGATACTACTGCAACACAATTACAGCAATTAACATTAAACAAAACATACTAAGCTAAACTAGAAGGGACTGGTTATAAAGATCAAGATTGAAAGGAAGGTTTAAATGCACAAGTCTACTTAAAACTCCTGCTCAGCTGCCACATAACTCTCAAAAAGTCTAAGTTTTTTACAAAATACAACAGGAAAATATACAGCATATAATTCTAGAATGCAGAAATTATTCCAAGCTCTTGGATATGGGTACCATAATTTTTTCCAATTCCCTGTCAGGATAAAATTTATGAAAATGCTATCTCCCCCATTTTTCTAAAAAGATTTAGAACTGTGGCACACTCTGGCCAGTTTCCCAGTCTGTGTGACTGACAATTTGAACCCGTGACACTCAAAAAACAAACCCTGGTGTGAGCAACACATATCCATACAGTTTTCTGGAAATATTCAACCAGTTGAATGCCTTTCTTAAGCTTAAGCCCTACCAGAATAGAGATATTAAGTATGCCTTAAATCACTTAAAGGATTTAAAAAAAAACCCCAAACCCTTAAGGGATTTTTTCCCCTTCCCTTTAACATTCTACGTAGGGAGTAAAGCTGGGTTTGGAAAGCAGCTTCTAGTGGAATGTTTTTACTCTATAGCCACACAGGTTCTTTTCCTTATCAAATGAATCTAATGAAATGAAGACTGGGACATCCCAGAGTCAAGGTCTGAGTATTCTCTGCTCTTTGTCAAGAAATGCTGACATGCTTAAGTCTTTTTGAAATTTTGAACACCCTGAAGAGTTTAAACAAGATTTCCAAAGTTTTAGGTGTATAGTTTCAAGGGCAGTCAGCATTGCTCTGAAAGAATGAGATGAGTAAAGTTTTGGAAGAAAGATTTTTAGTAGGAGTATGAGGCTGTCAAATCCATAAGGAGTAAAATAGCTTCATACAGTTCAGGCAATCAAGCCTGAAGGATGCACGTTTTCCTCTGCATTATCTCCTGGATAATTTAAGCAGTTGTCCACTCAGTATTTTGATTTTTCAAGATGTCTTTATAAAGCATAAAATATTGTAAAGAAAGCATGACATCTGAGTCCAGACTATGAATAATATATCAAGGGCCAGATGACAAAACCCTTTCATAAATCTTACTTAATATTAACCCCATTTCTGGAACACTTTCGTTACAAAAGTGTATTTTTTGTACTTATGCATGGCTTATATTCAGTAAAAAAATTAATTATAAGTGACTGCTGAGAATTAAAAAATACATATCCTTTTATAGCCGGACCACCTATCCACAGTGAACAGATTTTTTTACTCAGATGTTTCTAAAGTTTTAATGCCACACTAGCATTTCCCCTGCATTTCATATCTATTGAACATGCTTTTGTTATGTTAATTTAATATTTACAGCCATTAGTGTAAGAATCTCTCAGCTGAAGTCTTTAATGAAATCTAAATATTGCCTCCGAAAGTTATCCTGGTCTGATATATGGTTCTACATTAAGCTGTGCCATTTGAAAGATCTCTTTTTTCAGTTGCTCTCATATTTTCATACTTCAGAATGTTCTCTAGATGGAATAAGTCATACCTGCAGATGCTGTTTGCCATGTACAAGAGGTTCAATATTAAAACCTTCTTAGGGAGTTAATGTTTGATACCTCAAAGTATATGAACTTGTGATACTATAATTGAGAAGGGAAATGTATTGCATTATTTCAGAAAGACAAACATTTAGGCCACCAAACTCATAGGAAGCAGACTATTGCCTGTCATGATTTTAACATGTATCCAGGAAAAGGGAAATACAGAATATTAACATGACTCAGGGGGCAGTTGTTTAGTGGAAAAGGAACATACTGGTTATTCCTCATCACATTTCAGCTGCAATCCTGATTAAGCTTGAATAAGGCTGTTTTTCCTCTGTCCTCTATATTGTTTTTGATATGACTGAGAATTTAATGAAGTTGGCACACAGCCAGAAACATAATTTGCTATTTTTATTACTCTGTCAATATTGTACATTAAGGCCCTCAACAGTCTTCGATGAAAGTAAAAGAACTCTTTAAACAAGCAACGTAGAAATGCAAACAGGAAATGCCTAATGCATGTTTCTTAATACCATAGCCTAGATTAAAGCTTTTGAAGTAGTCTCACTAATTAATTTGAAACTGTGATGAAAACACAAAGTGCCCATAGATGTAAGGTTTCCAAGGCTTTCTGACGAGAACTTTTCATGACAGAAGACCTTTTATTTTTTGGCAAATGCTGTATATACTACCATGCATAATAGCCCAGATAGAAGGCCTGGCTTCTGCTTTGCCCCATGAGGGATGGATTAGATCTAAAATTCTGGCTGTTGGACTCATAAACTGCAAAACAAAGCTTCTGTGGAGGTGGTAGAAAGAGGTTTAAATCTTACTTTTATTTTCTCCTTATAGTCCTGTTTTACATTTTAGGTATAAAAGATTGGAAGTTACTTCTTTGGCCAGCAAGACCAGGGTCCTAGACAGAAAGTTTGCTTGATTTCCAGTTACAGAATAAGTAGTTACTATTTAAACTTTTTTTTCTCCTTTTTTTTTATTTTTTAATTGTGGCATTGAGTGTGAAATATGCTTCATAAAATCTCAACAGATCCTACAACAGCAGTTATATAACCATTTGTAACTACATATTTTTATACAGAAGTTACATCAGCAAATAAATATGTCAAACTAAATAGATGATGCAAAGTGTTGCCTCTACTTTAAATATTGAAATATATTATCTCAGTAAGTCTGGCAGAGAAAAGAGAATAATTCTGCTGCAAATTGTTCAAAATACCTAGGTTCACTTGAGAACAAATTACTCTTCATTTACTGTCAGAGAAAAATGGATATGTAAACAGATGAATATCCCCTCACACACACCCCAAAACAGTCTGGATCACGAGTTGTCAAGTTTCTGTATGCAATGCTCTGTGAAAAGAACTGGAACCAAGCCAATGGATTTGTTCATGTTTGTGTGTGTCTGTGTGCATGCATGCAGTGGCGGGGAGAGGGGTACGTGGGTCTGTGAATGAATGACGCTCTCTTAACTGGTAACCTGAAAGTCCTTTCTCACTCCTGTGTTGAAGCTGATTGCATAAAAAGGAGACATTTAGAAACCTTCATGGCACTTCATGAAGAGAGAAAAATAGGAATGATACATCAAAACACTCAAGCAAATGCAGCAGAATACCATGGAGAAGGTTGAGACATGAAGTATGTAACATATGAAGAGAGGCTAACTTTAATGTGTTGCCTAGGCTGGAGAAGGGAAGGCAAAGGTGGATCTTAAGTGCAGTTTTACACTTGCTAAAGTGTTATTATAACATACAGAGCCAGTGGCCTCTCAGAGAGGCACAGATGAAGGACAAGAAGCAGCAGTCACAGGTTCAAGCAGGAGGGGAAAAAAAGCTTCACAGTGTGAGTGGTTAAGCACTGGAGCAGGTTGCACATACAGGCAATCTATATCCTTAGAGACAGTCACAATTCGGCTTGACAAAACCCTTAGCATCCCAATTTAACTTTGAATATTGCCATCCTCTGAGCAGGAGGTTGGGCTAGATGACTTCAGAGCTTCCCTCCAAACTTATTTCTTTATGTTTCTATTAAAAAAATGCTTTCTATACCAACAATAAACAAAGTCCTGGTACATGCAAATCTAGCCTTCTACTTTATTATGTTCATATATGTAATATTCATATTTTGTCAGGGATGAGGCAAAGAGGATCTACCTGCAAGGATTTAGTTGCCAATACCTACAGCTAGAACAAATTCTGAGGGCAATTAATGAATGTAGGCTTGGTACAATTGGTCTTTAAACCTGTTGAATGGAACCAGTTGATTTTCTCATGTCCTTTAGTTAGGAAAAGGTACCCTGGACTTAACTCTTACGTTAATCCAAAATAATGTGTGTTCTAAACATGTGTCAGTAGTCTTAAACACTTCAGATGAGCTAAAACTTTTTTTTTTTTTTTTAAATTCTTCATGTAGACATGTACAAGATTGGCTAGTCAGCTTCCAGTTAGGAAGTTTTTTCTAAGATAATTTTCTTTATAGTAACTTTGCTGACCCCATTTCCTGAACAGACTGAGATTTCACAGGTTTTATGGGAGCATTTGAGCTCTTGAATTGGCAGACTCATTGCATAAAGTAAAATTAAACCCCAGGCTCTTTTGTGTATATAACGTCCAAGTTTACCTTTTAAATTGCCAAAACTTCTCTGCACCACAGCCCTTGTACTTTATTTTGGTATATCCTTTACATTAGGGGTAAAACAGTTTTAACTGTTCAGATGGACTTCATCCCCAGAAAACTTCCTGTTAGGCTCAAAAGCAGATCCTGAAACCTTATTTTACAAGTCTTTCCACTTTTCTCTTTATATTGAGTTAGGATGTTGCTTGAAAATAACATGCTTAAAAAGCTTAGACAGGAAAGAGCCAGTGAAGTCTCAAAGAAGTCTCTGAAACTAAAATATGATTAAGTGCTTTGCTGAATTAAAGCAAAATACTAATCCCTATACCTTAACTAAGATTCTGGATCTGTGAAACTCAGGCCTGAGAGTTTGAAATACCATTTCCATTCTTTACATGAATAAACCAAGGCAGGAGGTAAAATGATTCTGCACATCAGGCAAAAATCAGGTTGTTAAGTGTAATTGATATCATTTGAATACCTAACTCCCTATTACATGGGCAAAATATGATAATTTCACCACAAAATAGTGACATAAAGGGAGGCCAAACTGTAAAATCTTTCAATTATATCTTTACTACTATTTTTACAGATTTACTTATACCTGCAGGTTCCAAATTAATTTTGTAAGTGGTGGAATTTCTGATTTACTGAGGTGGTTGACAAAGTATGATGGTGATTTTTAAATATGGTACCTGTGTGACACTTTCTTCTTGCTCCTAAAGGCATGGTTATATTCTGAGCAACCTGGATTTATGTGTAACTTAACTGCAATAAATAACAGTAATTAATCCGTGTTGTCCCACTACAGTAATAGAAACGGACTCGAAGAAGAGAGCTGCCATAGTTTGATCACGCTACAGCAGGACTATGCATATTTTATCTTTTTTTTTTTTTAAATAGAATAACCAAAAACAAAATCAAGAATTGTGCAAAAATGAAGTCACAATGGTTTATTTATTTATTTATTTTATTTACAGAGAGAACTGTCTTCTATTTAAATGCTCTCTGAGAATCTGTTATATTGATTTTACATTTGGCTTCCACCGCCCTGTTATTTTGTGGTACTTTCAATCTCTTTGTACTGATATCGCTATTAAAAATACATCAGAGCTAGGAAAATATCATAAAATGACTGTGTTGCTGAACAGAATCATGAATAACTCCAATTTTGTGTCATCGGGCTAAAATGAATAAGAGAAATTTAAGTTTGAATTCTTATAGTTGAAACAGTCAATTGAAAAAGAAAATCCTTCTTAAGATACGAAAGAGAGGAGGAAAATTACTAGATAGATACTGTATGATGGGATATTCTCTTTTAAACCCACTCTGTTATTACTCCTAAATGATAGCTGCAAGCAGCATTGAAAGGAAGTCCGTTTAGGTTGTTATAAAGATTGCAATGATGTGTAAAATAATTCCTTTTTTATGTAAGATTAGTAGTGCAAAGTAAAAATACCTTAAGCCAATGGAGTGAAGATATTTCCTTCTGCAATATAGTAATTCAGAAAACCATAATTCAAATTAAATATTAGATTTTTATGTCTATCAAGGAACGATTAAATATCTTATTTAATACACCTAAAGGCATCTTGAGTGACAGTCATCATTATTAATATCAGTGGCTCCTTTTGTTCATTCACATTTACGCTCCTTGTTAAATGAGATGACAGAATGTTAACGAAGTGTATCCTAAACAATCTTGGTGAATAAGACATAAGTGAGTTTCAAAATGTATCTCAATTAAAAAGCAAAAATAAATATATATACATGTTGAACTAGGATTTCAAATAATCATTCTGTGGTTAGATTCTATTGAAACATTTTAAAAGTTGATCTTCACAAATTAAAAGATATTGCACTATGTATTAGGTTGTTGCTCCAAAGCAAATCACTGCTGCAGGAGGGTTTAGAACATTTTCTGTAACATGGTAGCAACAACAATAAAGAGTTTCTATTTCAGGATCGAGAGATGTTATTAATCTTGTCTTTTCATAGGGTGGAGAGGGGGAGAGACACAAAGAGAGAGAAGTGGTGTGTGATTCGGTCAGCCAAAGATAATGGTGGAAGAATGAGAGGCAAAAATAGTGGAACAGAAGCCTCCACTCTATCCAATATCCAATCAGAAAAAGGACCAACTAAGAGAAAAGAGCAAGGAATAATCATGACCAACAAGAAAGCAGACTTCCCTCCCGCCCCCAAATGCAACAAACAAAACCCCAAACAGTTGCAAAGGATAATGAGACAACTTGGCATAAGATGAAGTCTTATTATAAGCTATGCAAAGATAAAGCTATGCAAAGATTACCTTCCTTGAGGCAATCTTCTTTGACTGTTACTATTCTAGCCTCACTCTTAGCCTTGCCTTCAGGGTATGATTTTAGTATTCCTACCTTTCACCCTAGTCTTGTTGGAAAGGAAAAAGCCAGTGAATTTCACCTAAGACAGAAGAAGAGAGAGAGGTTTGTTGGATTTTTTTTCTTAAATTGCTGGACAATAAAAAAATGTTAAGAAAGTAATGTTCAAGTTTCAGGATACACTAGTTACTCAAGGCTGGGAGGATGAGAGGGAACTTTCATCTGTGGGAGAGCTGTGGATATTGCTTCTGGAGTTGCACACGTGTTTTCCAAAACCTGTGATTTCTCTGTTCTCTGATTCCATAAATTATAGGGATAAAGTGGATGTTGCCATGTGACTTCAGTATCAAGATTAAATGTGAAGAATATTAGGCAGGAAATTAGATGTGACTACAGAGATTCAACTTACTAACCACTGAAATACCTAGCAAAGAAACCAATGTGAACTGTTGACTTACTTCGTATTCTTTTTCTGCTTTAAGTGTAATGTATATTAAAGTGCAAAAGAGATTATTTTTTTCCTAAATAGAATATAAATTTTCCAGTATAGAAGT
The DNA here is from genome assembly GCF_000737465.1 of Haliaeetus leucocephalus. NCBI lineage: Eukaryota > Metazoa > Chordata > Aves > Accipitriformes > Accipitridae > Haliaeetus > Haliaeetus leucocephalus. Next base: position 5,927,710 of record NW_010972898.1, read on the forward strand.
GAAATAATTATGCTTATTTAACAGAGGAAAATAGATACTGGAAACAAACAGAAGAATCATTAGCATAACATATAATAGCATAATTGGGGAGGGGGGATGAAACACAACAATTATTGGCAGTGCTTGAGATGTTTCTGAGGCACTGTTAAAGATATTAATTTAAATCTCCAAAAATCACTAGTTCTGTCAAGACCTATGGGCTATTCTGATGAACATATGGAGTGATGTTCAGCATAGGCATTCTAATCTCATTGGTTTTTAGGCACAAATACCATATGGAAGGACCATATTGTGCTTAATCTCCTGAGTGTGATAGTAGGTAAAACCTTCACCCTATTACACAGTCTAATGTAACCAGACAGAGTAGAATTAAAACATATGCCAAGATTCTGCAAGTGTTTCAGAAATGCCTTTCTCTGAAGTTGCTGGTGATCTTGGAGAATATTCTCTTTTAATTAAAAAATAGATAAAAAAGAGGAACTATTTTCACAATTTATAGTAGCTGTTAAGCAATTTAGGGAACAATATGAGTGGCCCTTCTCATGCTATATTGGCTCGTTGTTTGTCTAATCAGATAATATACACCTCACAGCACAGGAGGCTATAAAGTTACAATATGCATGATTTAATTCAATCACACGTTTCAGACACAGATGGAGTTTTTCAATAAATTGTCAGGTGTTTTGAATAACTTCTGATTAAAATGAGTTTATACATAGCAGTATTTGTGTTACAGCCTGCTGTAATTTGTATATATACAAAAGTGGCTACCAAAAATTTTTGAGATTAAGAAATCAAAGCATTGACACAGAGATCATTAATATCACAAGCAAGCACAGAAAAGATCACACAAACCTAAGTTCTGGACCATATGCACTCACTGGTGATTAGTCATTCACACACACATGTTGTTAGCTGTTTAAAATATCTTTTTTTAATCTGTAAACTTTTAAAAATATCACATGGGTAAGTTTACCTAGTAAACATCAAGTGTATTTATGTAAGTGGCCTGCTTGCAGGCCTAGTCTGAATAATCAAGCATACATGTATAGTGTTGTTGGGTCAGGTACATGTGGCTTTTGGATGATATCTTTAGTGGAAGGTTAACAACTTGGCAAGAAAATAAGAGACCAAGTTTTTGTATCGTTCATGGTACAGCAAATTGTAAATACCTTAATCTGGGGTTTTTTTCAGCTGTCAAAGCTATATTGATGACATTCACAGCAGCATCAGAGGTTATGAACTAAGAACGCTTTTGTTGCCAGCACACTGGGTCTTACCTCTGTCATGCTCATATGTTTGGGCAATATACATTAGGCTATTAAAATGTGCTTTGGCCCTACACTGCCCTTGCGTTAAGAAAATACCTTCCAGAGCCGTTACAGTCCACATTTATCCCTCGGACTTCTAGACTAGTCAGATGAGCTACAGTAAGGGCAAGAATCTGACCCTTAAAGTTTTAAACGTCTTGATATAGGAGATCTGGAAAAAAAAGGTATAGGCCTACAAGGTAGCTTCTTATCAGAAGTAAGTGAAGAAAAAATGTGCACAGCCTTACAGAAAAGGGAGAAAGTCAAGGAGATGACAAAAATAGACAAAATGAGTATTTTTTATCAAGATTTTCTGTACTAATATGAACATCAGTCTCCATACTGCTGTCCAGAAAAAAAAAAAGTATATTCCAAATGTTTCATCTTTTTACACAACTTGTTAAAAAAGTTTGTACGATTATATTTCTGAGCTGGCATAGTTCTTTTTCTTCATATGCTGCTCAATCAACATAGAATAAAATTGAGTTCTGTTTCTCTCTGCATAGGCTGCCTTAGTATGAATGTATCTGATAATGTCTTCCCTGATCTGTTTGGCTTAGTTATCTCCAGAACTTCTAGTTTGAAGGGATTCATTTTCATTAGTATATTGTATGGCATGTGCTGTATCTGCTATCCAAAGATTGATGGAATGATGAATATTGTAAAATTATCTGACTGCATATTTTTTTTATTTTTTTCATAACTTTCTCTTTTTTTTTTTCACTTTCCATCTGTAATTTCCCAGTTTGCCAATTTGACTATGTGCCAAAAATGGAGGATTTGTCTCTTGTTTAACTTCTCTTCCTGTCCTGTTTGCAAGATTTTACTATTCTGTTTCTACTTCTAGGCAGTCAGCCAGCTACTGCAATGCTTTGCTCTGGCTTGACAACACTTACTAATTATGTGAAATATTCAGCCCTCCAAGCCCACAAATGGGAAAGAAAAAGTTTCAGTACCAAAGAATGCTAAACCACTATAGGGCAAGCTAGCCGGTCAATCATAAAGGAAAACATTTCATATGAACTTGCCTTGTGCAATTGAGGATTATGGAACATATGTCACTGCTTGTTGATTTTATTTTGATCATACCAGATGCTCTTGTAGACTTTCCCCTATTCCAGATTTAAAATATTCCAGATTTTCTCTGTCTTCTTCTTTTCCCAAAGTTTGTTTCTGCACTGTCCATTACTGCTTTAATTTTCTTGAGGAATTTGTTTCCTTTTTATGTTGTTTCGGCTTTCCTGATCTGTCTATACCTTCTGCAATAGATTATTTACTATATACTTTTCTTAACTATTTCTCAAGAATGTGAACAAAACACTTTTTCTGATGTGTGTGGGAGTGTCTTGATAGTGAGCATTGTGACCTTACCTTATAGTTAGCTAGAAGTATCTGAAAGTAAATATATTAGACAAATATTACATGGTTGTTTGGGTTTTTTTCACTAATGATAACCCATCAAATACCTGGAGACTGTAGATACCTGGTTTTATGACAGAGAGAGAGAGAGAGAGAAAATGCGTGGGCCAGAGAGAGTGAGTGCACGTATATATGCAGAACTGTGTGGTGTATGCCTATGAGTGAAACAACAGCAGCAAGTCCTAAAAAAATACTGGACAGGAGACTGAAGAAGAAACACTGAAGCTTACTATTATATTCTGAAATTGGGAAATAATTACCAAATAATTGCTCCTATGTGTACTCCAAGAAATGAGTCACCTCCTTGAAGACTAAATTTTCAGATATCAGCTATTCCAAACCTCTGTGAAGTCCTAAAAATGTTTCCCACTTTTCCAGATTGTTGGCTTTTCTCAGTTAATATTAATATGTGTTAATCTCTTTTGACTTGCAGCAACATTACATTGTCCTTTGTTCTTGTCATGTCTTAAACTCTGTGTAAGGTTGAATTTTGTCAATATTTAAAATGACAAACTTCCTGTAATATAACACACCCTGATTCTGGTGAATCAGTACTATTCCTTCTGAGTCAGAACTGACTCAGCACAGTGGGTCTGTTTAACTTCTGTATTGTTTAATTCATCTTCCTGTCCTACTGGATTTTACCATGCTGATTCTACACCTTGGCGGCCAGCCAAGTTAAATCAATGAAAAAAAGAAAGGAAAAAAAAAAGAAAGAAAAAAAGCCTTCAGTGACTTCTGTTTCAGATCCAATGTTAGGGGAAATTGCTGATAAAGGTGCCTCCTGTCAAAGAACTTGTTAATTCAAGGTCCCACCTATTTATGGACGTTAAAGATCTGAGAAGGCTTTAGGTTTTGGATTTTTTTTCCCCAGTTAATATCAGTATTTATCTTTATGTTGAAGTAAAAATGAAATACAGAACTTCATTGCATTGTAAGCACTTTTTAGTTCTAAGTCAGTGGTATTGCTAATCCTATATGATTAATTATTATGATTTTCTAAATAGAAATTACAACATATGTTTTCTGACATTTCCTGATCACACTTAATATTTTATAAGGTTTCATTTTTACAGGTTTAATAATTTATCATTAGATTTGTATGTATAAATGTGTAACACACCAACAAGTTGCTAAGTTCTAAATGTTTGTTTTTACCACCTACCAACGTGTTCCTGATCTCATGTATGTGTAAAATGCAATCAATTTTTCTTGTACATATATTTCAAAATCTACTGTTCTGCTTTTGTTCAGGAGGCCTGTGCCTTTTGAAAATGTGTAATAAATCTAAAAGCTGTGGTTTGGTGTCCATGCATACGTACTAATGAGTTTTACAACTTACCTAAAAAACTGAGGCTCATGTCCCAGACACACAGATACAGAATAAATGAGTTTCCCTAACCATGCTAATCATGTAAAACCCACCATCAGAAGTCACTTTTCCAACTCAATTTTCTGTTTCTTGGAAATTCATTCATGTAATACAAGACACCAATGTTCCACCTGAAACAAGAATAACAAGCTGTCTTCTATTCAGTCTGGTAGACATAACAGGGTACTGTCTAAGCAAATACCTTTTGAGTAGTTTTTTATATGGTTAAAAAATCCTGTATAAAGAAATTGTCTCATGAAAAGCAAGCAAGAAAACTAATTTATCTTCAGAATACTTCTTTTTTTTGTTTACTCCCACAATGCAGGAAGAAACAGAAAATTTGTTCACTTGTAAAAATGCATGTGAACAATGTCATCTAGTGGCACCCTAATCCATGAGTTAGCACTGCATAAAGTCTTGAATACATGCCCAAAGAGGAGTATTTAAGTAAACAAACAAAAAAAATCCAGAAAAGGTGTCTTAATTCAAATAACAAACTGTGTATTTTGGATTCTCCTGTTTTTTTTTCTAAATATTGTGTAATTGTTTCATGGAAGGCAGGATTTATATCCTCAAATTAGTCTGGTTCTTGGTAATTTATATTTTGTCAGGACACTTCCATATGATTTGTTTGAGAACTGATTTGCAAAGAATGTGGTTCCACTCCAGTACAAGAAAACATATTCCTGAACCACCGCAGGAAGAGGAGACAATTACATCAGAATGTGATTTCTGCCTTTACAAATAGTGTGCAAAAACTTTAACATTTTAGATTAAAATGGATTGTAGGTATGTGTCTTATTCAAGCATTGCTTCAGTCAGTTTTGACCTCAGACAAAGGAGTGAAAGGTCATATTATTAATCCACAATCTCTCTCCATTCACTCTGTCCACCCTTCTTTTTGGCTCCAATTGAATGTAATATTATTTTAAATGGAGGTATCGATGAGTTTTGAAATTAGATTTTGGAAGAAAATATCCAGTTGCATTTGCAATGTGTATCTAAGTATATTTATCAATATACTGTGATAGATTTGATTTTGCAGGTGAAAGAAAAAAGTGCTTTATGAATCTTTCTATCACACAGCTATGAATGAAGATTGATTTCAAGAATCAGCTTTACATAAACATTTTTTCTTTAGAAAAAAGATTGGAACTTCAGTGAGCATCTCAGTATCTTAAAAGTACCACAAACATCTCTGACTGATGTTTACTCATTATATTTGTCATGAAGATTGACCTGAGAATTCTGCCAATAATAAAAATATCAGTTATTGAAGTGTAGTAGAGGATGAAAGCATAAAACAAAACTAGCATTAGTACTGCATGTCTTTTTAAATTTTTCATTTTGTTCATGTTTTTGCTTGCCAAATTGAGTATGTATCACCTTCTTTTTCCTCAGTGAGTTAATGAGGTCAATAAGATTTCAAAGTTCATAAAGATATTCCAGTTACAGCATTTTTTAAATCTCCCCCAATTGTGAAAAAGATTTTTAGCTCTCAGAAATTCTGTTGTTCTGTACATTTGGTTTACTCAGGAATGGAATGTATGCAGCATTAGACTGGCTTTACATATTAAAGAGTCACCAATCTGCCCCAAGACTTCAAGGTAAACTCCAGAGTTAAGCAGAACTCTCTTTACCTGGAATTTATGAATGAAATCACATAAATTCAGATTGATGAAAAACAAGTAATGTTTCTGAAGATTTTTAAGCAAATTCACGTTTATAGTTTTACATTAAATCTATTTTTTAAATTTCATTTTTGCATTCTTCCACGTGCAGATAATTAAAAAATATTTTAAGTTTATCATTACTGTATATTGGATTGAAATACGTATCACATTCAGTCAAAAATTAAAGGAATTAAAAATTGATATGTTTTTAAATAAGGCAAGTGTGTGTATATATATAACATACATATAAAGTATATACATGTACATTTATATATATAAGTATATAAAGCATGTAATGTAAGTAAATAATATTTATTTAAAGATAAATAAAATCTCTCTTTGATGAATTGTTTGTAATTGCAAAGCCACTTTGCTAAGGAAAAATTTGGAAGTTTTCTGTCTTTCCCATTCCATTTATCACATATGCAAGGAATGTTACAATGTCTCTTCAAATATCCTTTCATTGTTTTGTCCCAAATTTTCTGTATGATGTTGGCACAAAATTCTCATTGTACTGGTCTTTTTCAAGAACTACAATCAAAATTACATCTAATTAATATATAAAAATAGTCAATTTGTTCTTCTGGATCTGTCATGATGACATATAATTACGCATTTATTTTTTTTTTTTAAACAGGTTCAAGGTGTCAAATGATGTGGAATATTTATGGAATATCTCTTTCAGTTCTTGTAGCATTTAGATGGTTGTACACAGGCCAGTTATAAATTCCTATGATTACTTTGTCAGAAAACACCTGCAAAGCTGGAAGACAAGACTTTAAAAATGCTGCCAGTCTTGCAACTTTACTGTTACTTCAGCTGATTCATAACATAACATCAGTGTTTCATTTCCTAATATTGCATTCCTGGAGCAGAAAACAGAAGACGGGAAAGAAAAAAGACATAGTGATAGAGAAGCTGATAATTTGATGCACTGACAAGCAGGATCAACATCCTTCTGAGGATGAATGAAAAGAACATGCTGCAGATGCTGATGTACTTTCACTTCTGACTTGCTTACTGATAAGCAGTGTGTAATACCAACATGAAAAGATACAAAGTAAGAGAAGTTTTCTCTGAACATGACTTCCACTGCACCTGAGCAGCAATTAGAATTGCCTTCTGTGAAATAGTTGGCTAAAAAGCTAAATATGGTGTAATTTTACTTTATTACCAAATCGTAGCTGTGCTTGCTTATGTGAATGTGTGTGTACATATTTTTAAAGTTTTGGTGGTGCTTTAGGGGGGTTGATTTTTTAAAGAAAAGGTTCTTTCATATTAATTTATGTATAGACTTAGGCATAGGGAATGTAGAGACAAAAACAGGATAAAGTATCTTCTGTATCACAGAAGCCCTGAAGGTCAAAGAGTGAAGTTCACACTTAAGGCAGAATAAAATTCAGAATGTGTTCGTTTAGCTATCCCAGCCATTAGGCCTCAATTATCAATTGCCTTTCTTTTCTTTTTCATTTCATATTTAATTCATTTCCAGATTACAAAATCCTTCGTTTGTCTTGGTGATATGTGGTATAGAAATGGTCAAGCCAAGAAATTTCATGTCACTATCCATCGGTCTTCTGTCTTGGATGAGTAAGGTATCTAGAGTAAAATTCCCTTCTATTCTTGCTAGAAGATCACATAGAAATCCAATAGCTCATCATTAAGCACTGGGTGGAATTGCCTAAAACACTGTTTCTAGTTCTCTACATGCTATTCAGTCTGTTAAAAGACATTAAATACAGAAAGGCCATAAAAATATTTTCTTCTAGCCTTGAAAAACACATGCCACAAAATGCATTATAGCACACAGTATAAGCAATGCAAATGTGGTGGGTCGACCCTGGCTGGATGCCAGGTGTCCACCAAAGCTGTTCTATCACTCCCCCGCCTCAGCTGGACAGGGGAGACAAAATATAACAAAGGGCTTGTGGCTCGAGATAAGGACAGGAGAGATCACTCACCAATTACTGTCACAAGCAAAACAGACTCAACTTGGGGAAAATTAACTTAATTTATTACCAATCAACCAGAGTAGGGTAATGAGAAATAAAACCAAATCTCAAAACACCTTCCCTTCACCCTTCCCTTCCTCCCAGGCACAACTTCACTCCCAAATTCTCTACCTACCCCCACTAGTGGCGCAGGGGGACAGGGAATGGGGGTACCGTCATCACACTTAGCTCTGCTGCTTCATCCTCCTCAGAGGCAGGACTCATCACACTCTACCCCTGTTCCAGCATGGGGTCTCTCCCATGGGAGACAGTCCTCCACAAACTTCTCCAACATGAGTCTTTCCCACGGGCTGCAGTCCTTCACAAACTGCTCCAGTGTGGGTCCCTTCCATGGGCTGCAGTCCTTCAGGCACAGACTGCTCTAGCATGGGTCCCCCACAGGGTCACAAGTCCTGCAGCAAACCTGCTCCAGCGTGGGTTCCTCTCTCCACAGGGCCACAGGTCCTGCCAGGAGCCTGCTCCAGCACAGGCTTCCCATGGGGTCACAGCCTCCTTTAGGCATCCCCCTGCTCTGGTGTGGGGTCCTCCCCGGGCTGCAAGTGGAGATCTGCTCCACCGTGGACCTCCCTGGGCTGCAGGGACACAGCCTGCCTCACCATGGTCTTCCCCACGGGCTGCAGGGGAATCTCTGCTCTTGCGCCTGGAGCACCTCCACCCCCTCCTTCTGCACTGACCTGGGGGTCTGCAGGGCTGTTTCTCTCACATATTCTCACTCCTCCCTCCAGCTGCAGTTCCTGTGCGTGCCACAACTTTTTTTCCCTTCTTAAATCTGTTCTCCCAGAGGCACTACCACTATTGCTGATTAGCTCAGCCTTGGCCAGTGGTGGGTCTGTTGTGGAGCCGGCTGGCATTGGCTCTGTTGGACATAAGGGAAGCTTCTAGCAGCTTCTCACAGAAGCCACCCCTGCAGCCCCCCACTACCAAAGCTTTGCCACACAAACCCAATACAACAAAGGTCAAAATCTATGGCTGGAGTATGCCACAGAATGACTGGGGAAATTCCAGTGGTCTTGGCCTTTGTGACCATTGAAAATTTGTTAAGAAAAAATGGACATCTTTGATCCTGTGGAGCAGGATAAAACTAGGGAGAGAACATATGAGACAACATCCTTCTTTATAATGTCATTCTTCAGGAAAAAAACTACAAGACTGTTGTGGCTGAAAAAGCTTTTAAGGAAACAGAACTTCTATTAAAAAAAAAATAGCATAGGGTGTTAGAATCACAGAATCAAAGAACAGCTCAGGCTGGAAGGGACTTCAAAAGATCATCTGATCCAATCTTTAATTGGAAAGGAAGCCTGGAAGAGATTACTCAGCAACCTGTTTAATTGCATCTTGAAAATCTCCAGGGATTGTGACTCTACCATGTCCCTGGGGAGGTTTTGTTCCAGTGTTTGATTGTTCTCCTTGTAAAATTTAAATTCCTTTCTTGTATTGAGATGAAACCTCTCTGAATGCAACCTGTACCTGTTGCCCCTTGTCTTCTCCGTGTGACTCGTAAAGAGAGAGCCTCCATCTTCTTTGTAGCTATCCTTTAAGTACTGGAATACTGTGACGAGGTCCCACCTTTGCCTTTCTCTTCTCTGGGGAGAAAAGACTTAAGTTCTTCAATCTTTCCTCACAGGGCAGGTTCCCCAGCCCTTAGATCATCTTTGTGACTCTTCATAGTCTTATTCTATCAAGGCCAGATCTGAAGGAGTACTTCTGCTATGGATGAAAGTGCACTGCCTAATGTAGAATCAGCTATACCAGTCCGTAACAAGCACAGTGCTTGAAGCATGCCTCTTGCCAAGATCTCTAACCCATAGAACCTCAAGCCATGCAATTTCATCATTGCTTGAGGATGGCTGAGTAGTGCGTTGACTCCCTACAGAGAATATGGACTTCATATATGGAAGTTGATTACCTGATTCCCTCAGGTACTTTTCAAAGAGCCCACTGCAAACATTTGCAAGGTCAAGGCCCTAGGCATTTATCAAAACAGAATCATATCCTGATGTAGCTGTTTCTGTTGCAAAAGCCCTTAATGAATAAGGCCTTGACTGTTTAAAAAAAATTAATATGGTTTGTAGCAGTAATCCTCTTAAATACTCAAGTCTTTGACCGCTTTTAACTAACAAGCTCAGTTATTAACGGCAGCAGTCCTACAACACTCATGGATTATTGTCTAGACCTGCTGACAATGCACTGCTAGTGACCAGTTTGCAAAGTGCAATCTGTTATTGTATTTCACAGTCAAATCAATGTTCAAAATTGCTTGAAGCATGATAACTTGCTTCTTATACCAAGCCCACATTTTTTTTTAAATAAACAGCATTGTATTGTTCTTTTTATCTGTGATTAAAGGTTATGATTATTACCAGTGTAAGTTACCTGGCAACATTTTTTAGTTTGTGATTTGATCAGGTAAACTTAAAAAGAATATCAAGCATTAAAAAAACACTTTACCTTTAGCTATAAAGAAGGAACAGATCTGTCAGAAGGCTGTCTACCTTCTCTTAATTCTTAATATGGAGTTTCTGACAAGTATACAGATTTGCCTTAATTATTTATTCATTTCATTGAAACCATCTTCATCTGCTTTAAATTTCTAATAAGTCTATTTAAATAAAGAGAATCTTAGTTGAATGTTGATTTTACATTCGAAAATCCTGAAGGTTTCTGTATTCAGAAAGTGCAGGCATGTGTCTTAGACTTTGGTGTAAGGTCGCTTGCTAAAAACGGAGAGAATTCCACAGAAATATCTCTCAGAAGACATAATTCGGAGTAGTCCTAATTTTAAAATTTAGCTGGTGCAACTTAAACACCTAGACGTCTATGGCTAATGTCACAAAGGCAATAAGGCACCTAACTACTACTCTATGAACACTCTCACCCACCACCTAATCCTGAAGCCACTGGAATCTCCCGGACAGTTGCTTTTCCTCTACCAAAAAAATTAAACAAACACTTCAATGCCTGCATCTCTTCTTCCTCCACTTATGTTTACCTGCTGATATTTGACAGCATCAACCTACCTTGTACAGATTGGTCAAGATTCTGAAAAGAGCCACTGTCTGTTTTGAATACCCTTAATAATCAAGTGGTCTTGTCTATACAGCAGTCACTGAAGTCTTGAGAATATGGTTATTGTCAGACATTGTATGAAAGAGTTTCAGAAAAAAAAGCTTGTATCCTTTACCCACTGACTTGGATAATTTTCTGGGCAGGATCTATATCCCTTTTGTGTCTGATTTGGAGCAAAACCTGAAATTTGGATTATCTTCCTGAAAGCACAGTGAGTAAATTAATGGTGTTCCAAAGGAAATAATGTTCCATTTTGAAATAAATATTTAGATATTAACAAAGTCAGACAGAGTGAGTCTGTAGTTGAGGGATAATGCATTTGCTAGGTATTTGTATAAAAGAGCAAAAATTGAATAAATGTTGATTGCACAGCTTTGCTACCCATCACTTTCACATTACCATAGACACTTGGACATACAGATGAACATGATATTAAGCACAATTATTACTGAAAACTGTCACTATCATTAATTAATATTAGCAAAGTAACAAGATATCCCTTAGTCTTATCAGAGCAAGTGTAGAATTTTACAATTTCATAGAATTTTCACTGGGTTGGCAAAACACGGTTATATGCTTCTTTTCTCTTGCTATAGGGTACATGAGAGATCTTTGTAAGCTATAAGAAGATACAGTTGAAATACTTCTGGCCAGGAAGTTGGACAAGGTGTGATATGATAGAGGGGCATGGAGCATCAGGATGAGTAACAGTAGCCTATTATGTTTTGACTGAGCATAAATCAATGCCATTATTAGTTTTGAAATGCAAAAGCCTATTCTGCTGAAAGAACAATTCAATAAACTCAACTGGCAATCATTATTTTAAGAACTATTAGGATGTTCCAGCTTCAGTGGTTTAACATAAAACGTTATATTACAGAAACATGCATTATATGTTATTGTGGTGAAATACTTGTGCAAAGAATTCTGGAAACTCTGAAGAAAAGGAAAAAATCCAGAGAGGAGATGCATGGCAGATTACAGAAATATATGATTAGATATTGGCTTGCAGACAAACAGTAAAAATAGTGTTTGATACTGATTTTTGTATGTTTTTGTGGAAGAAACAAGAATTCCACCTGGACAACAAAAGCCCCAAATGGATGCTTGTGATTTTTTTTTCTATGCCAGCATAGCTTATAGGGAAGGGGGCTTTGTTCTTTGCTTCACAGATGGTAAGAGAAAGAGAACTGAAGGCTCTGCAAGACATTTCACAGAGACACATCTGACAGGTGATCAAATCATCGAACACTTCTCCCTGAAAAACAATGTTCAGATGTAGTCTAAGCATACACCCTGTGACAGCAGGAACATACTTTCCTCCTTGTTGACATTCATTTTAATAATAGAAAATGCAAGCAGAATTTCTGGCAATGACAACAACAACAACAAAAAAAGTATATGCCTTCATGTTTATGATGCAGAACTCTCATCAATTAATGTATTATTTCTTTACTTGGGGATGACTGTTTTAATAGGAAACTTTTAACTTTTGATAGTATATGAAATAGTAGTGACTCAGATGTGGAAACACTGTACAGTCTGTTTTAGAAGTAAATGGTCTTATCCAGTATAGGATTATAAATGTTGGTGAAAATGCTATTAATGGTGTTAACATGATGGCTTCCTACTAAATCATGTCCTTGATATTCAGAGCTAAACACATAAACAACATTTCAAGGCTTCTGTCACTCAGAAGAACATTTCTGCAGAATATAAGCATATCTGTCACCCTGAGACATATACAGAATTTAAAAAAAAAATGCAAAAAACATGCTCATTTTTAACTCTCCATTGTCCAAAAATGACTCAAAGAGCCTTCAATATTTCATGAAAATTGTAATCTTAATCTCATAGCTCAAAGAAATAGATTGCCAGAAAATATTCCCTCTAACACTCGTGGCCTATGTTTGTGCCTCACTTCATTTCGTGTTCAATATGAAACATCACAAGTGTCACATAACTTATCTTATATATTCTAAGTACACCTACTATAAATTTACAGAAGCTATTAGTGACAAATCTATTAATATGAACAGTTAACCAGTACTGACTTTTTATACTGTGTTGAAAAGCCTACAGCACAAATTCTGAGTGTTTACTTTCTTCATCTAATGACATAAACCATTTTATTCACCATTTAAAACAAAATGAAGCAGAAAATTTTGTTGGGAGTGGGAATTAATTTTCAAGAACGTAGGACTAGCATAAACATGCTAACACAAAAAAGTTATACCAGCCAACCTGTATATTTGCAAAACTGTACATTTTGCTATAAATTAACAGCCATTACAAAGAAACAACATGGGTGTATACCAGCTGAGGATTTGATCTTTCATGTACTCTCCAAAATGTTTCTTCATGTATGGTACTTCCATAAAAATTTGATAGTAAATATTTGGAAGTATGTCTTTTGTGAAGAAATCCTGCACATCCAAGATGAGACAAGAGCTTAGCTGTCTGGCTTACCTCTGATACAAATCATGTGATTTGCACCAAAAGTACTAGTTTTATTATGTTTCATGATCTTTTCTACTGAATGGGGTTCTGCAACATTTGATGTGTTTTCCATAAAAACTACTTTCTGTAAAAACATTGAAGGGACATCTACGGTGCATGTCAATATTGTAAACCACATGACAGTATTGTTGAAAGCTCAGATTTTACCATTATGTCATAAAAATATAATGCATATAGTGGATCAAAATAAATGTCCATGCACCCCAGTGTCCTTTTCCAAGCTTTGGCCATTATCAACAGTTTAAGGACTAAGAATAAGTACAGAGATCCAAGGAATGATACTTCCTGACTTTCCCTCCAGGTTTCCTTTATGCCTTATTGTTTCTGAAGAACAGAAAATAATACTTCAACATTCGTTGTTCATTCAAAATAAATAATTAATTAGTAAACATACACACACATGTGCCTCCTCTTAGGTACTGAAAGAAATGTTTAACTCCAGTACTCTTCCAAATAGGCAATAGATTAACTTTTTATTTAAAAGATGTCAAATTAATTTATCCTAAATTGAAATTATACTTACCTTTTTAGCTATGCTAAAGAGTAAGCTTTGAAAAAAACAGTTTCCACGAAAATTTTTTTTCTTTTTTTTTTCCTTCTTCTTCTATTATATGTTTCATTTGATGGTGCAAAGGAGAAATAGCTTTTGCATTTTTCTAGACAGGTCCAGTTCCTGCCCATCACACACAAATAAATAAACCAGTATGACCATAAGGTGGAAGGTGGAAAAGTGGTACAGTTTCAAGTACTTGCATTCAGTGCTTTGTCCTAAGCTGCACCTATAGCAAAAATCACATACTTAAGAGTACAAACTAAATAGCGCACTTAATTGCTGCTCCATTTCTCCATCCCTGTTGTGCAAGGAATTCTGCAGGTTTTGGGGCTGGCAGAGCTGAACTATTCCAGAATTTTATAACTGCAGTCAGGGTATATGAAGGGGGCAGATAATCACACCCTTCCCTTTCTCTTCACATTTGGTTTATGTGAGCTGTAACAATATTCTACACAGAAACTTGATTTTCATATTTTTCTAGAGTTTCTTTTCCTGTTATAAAGCAAGATACATTTGAATGTTTAGAAATTCGTATTGGTTGGTATTATCTACAGAAGTGATCTGTGGGAACTTACTAAACAGTTAAAATTCACCCCATATTTTTCCATTATAGAAATTGCAGACATTCAATCTGACATTTGACTAACCACATAAATTTAAAAAAAATAATTTCTTTTTAACACAGGTTTTCTATAAGGTTTTCTGGGTGAGTCACTGAAAGGAGACAAGACAAGAATGCACCTTGGTAGCTGGTAGTGTGTGGGGACACTAAACAAAAAAGGCTGTTTAGCAAACATGTAAAGGGAAGATGTTATGTGTTCTTCCACATTCCTCACAGCTATGATTGACTTCAGAAAATATGCCAAATTCTGTATCAGTTTTGCTGGGTCAAAGCTCTTTAGAAAAACAGATGAAAACTGTATGAACATTTTTATAAAAACCTTTCCATTTTAGTCATTACAAATTATTGAAAATCATCATCTCTCTTCTCTGGCAGGAGGAAAGGTATTCCTTCTTGATATTATAGGATTACAACAGTTTGTCAGTGGTTTATACCCTTATGGCTTTCCCACTCCAACTTATGTATTCCTCTCTCTACTGAGGCTGACTGATCTCTTTAAATTATCTCATATTTTCTCTACCTAGATGTAATCACTTTCATGATTGGACTTCAGCAGTGTTGCAAATAATGAGGAAAAAAAGCCTCAGAGGCAGTCTTATTACCACATCCCCAAATCACTGCAAATAATGGCTGAAGATAGTTTCTTTCCTAATGTCTTTAATTCTCTTGTAAAATGCAGGACACAGAGGTCATTTTGAAAAGTGGTGAATATAACTGGTACCGTGGCAAAGACTGTGTACAAAACTGATGGTAACTTTGTGAAATACAACCTGATCTCCTGATCTAGTTTTTAATAGATGTAAAAAAACCACAACAAAACAAAACAAACAGAAAAAAATAGGTTTTTTTACTTTAAGAGGCCCAAACCAGTGCGAAACATTAAACACAAATCTTAAAGTTCCCACTCTAGTCAAATATCTATCATAAATTAATATATTTAACTGAAAAATCAATGAAATGAAGAGGTGGAATCTCTGCTACAACAAGTAGAAAATGAATTAATTTTTAAATATAGTGTGTTGTCATAGTTTTAAAGTCATGCAACCTGATCTCCTGCAGAGCTAGAAATGGAAGATTCACAAGAAAGGATTATGAGTTACCCAATAAATGTCTGATTGCTTTCCAGTTAGAAGGTCACTTAATGTTTTGTCATTCTTAATGAACATATATAGATATGTAACAAATTATACCATATTATGATGCTATGAAATACACTTTATTATATTATCATATTATGATAATATGCTGACAAAAGAAAATATATACTGATACGTGTATTCTACTTTTATTTTCAAGGTAATTCCAGATATGAAGTATGTATTTGCTTTCCCAGTTGATTATTGTACTGAAGTGGATTTGATTTTATTTTGCAAACATCTGAATTTGGATATCTAGTCAACAATTGAGCTGAGTAAAAATAGACATTGAATTCTGGAAGAGCCAGACAGTTCCACTGATATTTTTCTGGTTCCAAGGGGAATAAGGCAATCATAAACAAAAGTGTCACTATATGACCCAAAGTTAAAAATATAACATTGTTATAAAGGATGATATATAATAACAGTTAATGTATGTTAAATATAATAATATATATAATTATACAGAATAATATACAATTATATATGTACGTATGATACGTATACAACATATATATGCACATGCACATACACACACATAAATAAAATCATTCCAAGAACACTTTTCCCAGTGATACATTTTTCCTATTTCAAAGAAATGCAATAGCAGTAGTTTCTAATATCACCAAATGAATCTGTAGAATATTCAGCATGATGATTTTCATTCATGTCATTACTTCAAATCAAACACAAGCATCTATATCTATGTCTATGTCATTACACACAAAGATTTTGTTAATAACGCAGTATTTATTGTGAAGTTAAACACCTAAAAATCAAGGAATTACAGCAGTCTACCATACCTTAAATCTTTTCTCTTTCTGTCATATACATAACCTGCAACAGATCTTAATTGTGCAATCATCTGCTACTTTTCAATTGAGCCTTTCCTCATTTAATGCAGATAACAGATGGCATTCGTTTATTAACACCTACTCAATATTTTTTCTTTACATCATTCAAAGTTTGGTCCTAGGCCCTAGGAATTTCCTACTACATATTTTTCTCTGAAGACAGTATTATAAATTTTCATCTAAACTTTTCTGCGAGGTTGTAATGATAGCACTTCCAAAATATTAGTATGCTTGCTTTCACACCATGTGAATGACAACTGAAGCAAAGAGAAAAAGCTTAAGATATTTACTTTTTCTGAATTTTGCACCTTAAATGCCAGGTTTTGAACATCATGTAGGGCATTACATATTTAAAGTGCATTTCCTATAGCCCCAGTCAAAATTCTGGGGCATCTACACTTCTATAAATAAGACAAACCCCAACTCAGAAGTCCAGCGTTCTGGAAGGAGGGATTACATAATCAATGGTAAACCATTAAGATATTGATATAAATTATTTGCTTTTGTCACTCAGAAGATGTCAAATAGAGTGAAAGGATCCACTTCTCCAGAGTAGTATTTATTTGCTTGGACCATGACATCATCTTTCTGCTTCTACAAGTAATCTACCATGGAAAAATTTGGATGTGATGATGTAAGCAGAAGTACAAACTTTGTACATGCATGTCCAAGGTCTTGCCTTTTCTCTCCCTATGCCACTAAAGCTAATAAAAGATTTCAATAGTAATAGCTATAACAGCATTTAAACTGCATCATGTAGTTAGAAACATTGCTCATTATGTCTGTAGGAAGGCAGCTGTGGTAAATTAGACAGCATGTTTGTTATAGCATTTCCTTAAATTTTACTGCTCAACTTTGTAAATGTAATAATGTTCTTTAACACAGATGGGCTTGTGTGTATTATTTTCTTAGTTAAAAAACAAACTCACTTTGAGTTTGAAATTCTAGCATGTGGAGTCATACTGATTTTATTTGCTTCTCCAGAAAAGCAGAAACTTTTGGATAGTTGGCCCTCATCTCTGCAGTACCCTTGCTCTTTTCTTAGTTCTATTTCCTAGGTAGTCCCAGTCTTTCCTATTCCACAACAGCTTATCTTCTCTACATCTTCTGAAGTTTCTTCTTATCTGGCTTTTTTCCCTGCTCAAGTCTGCTTTGTTACTTCTTGGAGTAGCTTTTTGTCCAAATCTAGTGTTACACTCTTCAGAATTTTTTTTCCATTTAATTCCTAATTTTGATCTCAGTTTTCCTACCAAATGACTTCTAGTTCTCACCTTTTGAACACAGGTTTGTCCGTGTACTTCTTCTTCCCTTCCTACACCCATCTACCCCAAGTCTCCAGAACAGTTCTTAATTTGTTGCTGCAAACATCACCACGTGGGACTAAGCCTCTGCTAGATCCCTACAGCATATAAGGTCTCTGTCCCAAAGACCTTATACTCAAAGTAGTATAGTCCAGCTGCCTCTCCTCCACTACTCCTTTTTGTACCTCTTGTTGACAATTTTTCCTGACTCCCCCATAAAATCTATTTATTTCTCTCACCCTTTTGTTTAATTAAACCAGCTTCTTTCTCCTTGCTGGCTAGAATTTTTACATTGATATTTGCTTCACCCTAAGTGAAAGACAAAGGTTTTCTACTTTGCTGGAATATAATGAAATTCATAGTGACTGTTTCAGGACAGAAACAAAAACTACCCTTGTAATACGGAGTCTCCCAGTCATATCTGGGTGCCCTTGTCATTATGCTAAAGTCAGAAAACTTTCTGAGTTCCCTCTGTTCAGCCCCATGGTGAACACCTGTTTACACGGGTGATTCATTCAGCTTGGGTGTAGGTTTTGTGGCTCTAATCTTCTACACAGTGAGAAGGGCTTGAAACCCAGATTTAAACTCCCTGTAACAATGTTTTTCTGTAAAGAATGGTACTGTCACTACCTCCACTGTTGGCTTCTCAGGGAGATATCTAGCTTAATCTGTATCACAGTGAGAGGCCTAAGGGGTCCTGTAAGGTAAATTGCCTGAAATGTCTTCTGGGATCTAAAGTAGAAATCAGTTGCCTAAGTCTTAAGTTACAGGGGAAGAGGTGAACTGAAAAGATTTTACAATGTGAAATTTGAGAAAAACTTGTAAGTAATCTTGTTATAAATGATAGTTTATTTTGAAACCTTAAACTGACTTTGGTTGATATATAGGAAACATCTTTTCTTGCAGACTAAAAGGTAGCACCAGAAGGTCTTTAACTTTTGGTCTGTAAAAAGTTAAGCCATTTGCCAGATGACAAATATAGTTTGTATGCTTGAATTTTCCTGGCATTCAGAATTGATCCAATTTGTGAATGGTTGTGTAAAACTCAGTTTTCTTTTACTTCTTATAGACTATAAATCCATCTAGAGATTTAAGTAGATGGTTCAAGAGTTTGGGGAGAGATTCAGTTGTTTAAACACATGTTACCTAATGCCATTTTTCAGGTCATCCTGTTTCATATCTGACAACACCATGTGGTGTCTCAGCAAACACAAGACATGTCACGTGGCACTATGATGAGGCAGCTGAAAGCCATCCTTGGGAAGAAATTAATCTCATCTAAAAGTAGACACCTACAACACAGACTTTTACATTCCAGCCAGTCATTACAGGGTCATTTTCTACTCAATGGAGAGCAATAAGTACTTCAAGAGCCTAATTTATCTGATTGAATGTATATGTCTACTCCAGGATGAGATGAACCATGCCCTAAAGGTATCTTTTAAATATAAAGGTATCTAACACGATTAGCTGAGATTTGGACATCTATATTGTAGACATCAGCATTTACTCAGATGAATAGGACTCATGTGTCAGCAGAAGTGAAAGAATTTCCTGGCAAAATGAGTCTGCCAGACAATGATTCTCTAAAACTGAAATATCTAATTATCTTTCTGAGTTTGGCATATTGGCTTCCAGGTTGTCTGGTGTTTCAAAACCCACAGCTCAAAGTTAGCCCCCCTATTGACTACCTTGCAATTCCAAACTCGTGGGTGAGCTGACAGCCCAGGCGACTAAACTTTCCCAACCTAAGAATGCAGCTAGGCTGAAGTCAGGCACACTGAACGATCATGCAAACTCAAGCAATCTTCCATTCAGGATGGAAGTATCTTGGAGGGATTGCTCTTAAGCTCTGCATGCTGAAATGGATTGCTAACAGAAATCAATACTATCCTTGTTAACTTCACAGGTGTTCACTGAATTCAAGAATATGTGACTCAGAATAGAATAAAACAAACCATGAATTGAGTGGCACATGGAAAACTGTAGCAGAAATTAAATGGAGGTAAATGAAATAAACAAATATACTGATATCTTCTGTTGGGAAGATGGAATTCATTCACTTCTTATTGTCCAGCTCTGAACTTCAAACTGATGAGTTTGCATGTATTTATTAAATAAATGTATTTATTTATTAAACAGGTAAGTCTGGGCTTTTTTTTTTTTTTCTTTATTTGCCATTGTTCTATTGGATATATCTAAACTGAAATACAGGTTTGAAAATAATACTTGGAAATTTAAATATTATATCAAGGATATGAACAGGTTAGATGATATTTCTGTACTCCTCATGGAATAAAAAAAAAAAAAAAGATCTCAGGAGAAATCTGTTCTCCAAAATGTAATCTGTTTCATAGCCTATGAAAATAGGCTGATTAATAAATTTCTTGTGCTGTTTATGAATTCATGACAAAGCTGCTCCCCCAGAGGAAACAGCAGAAACAGCAGACTGAAAGATTATTTCAAAGCTGACCTTCTAGGTGGTGCTCCAATGACATCCCTTACAGTACACTCCATTACTGTAGTATAGTTATTAGAATATAATAAAAACAAATTCTGGTTTTCTGTGTCTAGTCAAGTTGACTATAAAGAAATGGCTGCCTTTTTTAATGGTCGATTAAACACTTATGATTACATAGCCAAAGAATCACAGCTTTCCTTACAGAAGATACTTGAGGTTAGTATGCCATATAAATCAGCAAACATATTTTAGAACAAGTAAATGACTAGACATTAGTAACAAGCAGACTGAAAATATCATGAAAGCAATTAAAAATATTTATAGACTATGTTTCATGAAACCAAAATAATAGTCATTTTTTCAGGAGATGACTATTTACTGTAAATAATACAGTTAATGGTATACATTCATCATAACTTGCATTAATTAGATTTTTTCTTTCCGTTAGGATCTATGAAACAGTTTTAAGTACCAATGTCAACAACAGTTAACATGATTAAAACTGCATTCCTAATAAGAATTTTATCCCAACTTGTATTAATGTTTATTTTAAAATGCTTCTGTGCTGTGGAGCCATCTGTTTCTTGCTAGTTATAGTACCTGAGTTCTACAACCATAGGACCCGAGGGAGATTTTCACCTATTTTTTCTTCATGGTATAGCAGACATTCACTACTTCATTCAGAAGAAATATGTCAACTGAAGTTAAGAAGTTGTAGTCAATGGGAAAATGTTTTCAAACTTTTAAAACTGAAACTTCTTGACAAGTCCTCTAATTGTATTGGCTTTCTTGCTGGCTGTGAATTTGAAATTGTTGATTTCCTTGCATTATTCTAGGAAGAAGGGAAGAGCACTAGCAGTTAAAATCAGTCATGTTTCTGTATTTATGTTAAAAAACACACTAGCTTTGCAAATAAGCTTTCTTTAAACATATGACTTTCAAATCACCTTTGGAAGAACATTAAAATCAATTAAACAATAAGTAAATTCTCATTTAAAAAAAGAAATCAATCAGCTGTCATTTTTGATTGATTATTCTGGAATAGAGTGGTGTTTAATCTATGAATTTATTGCACATTATTCTACTACTATAAAAACAGCATGCGAATTAGGTATGACATATCTCATAGTAAATGGACAGAAAATTTAGTTTCCCTTTTGAAGTCTTGGTTGTAGAATGTGATCATCTGCTCTTGATTTGGTAGGTCATTCCTGTTAAGTACAAAACTATATTACTTTCTAATAAAGGTCAGATTTTAAGTAATAAGAGCTACAAAATTTCACATGTTAGAAAAGAGTATATGGTATATAGAGGTAAGATCGTGTTTTACAGGTTTTGCCAATGGGGATTTTGCATGAAAGGTAAATCAGGCTTGGGTGATATTACAACACACTGTAAAATACACGTACATACTTTAATCAGATTGAGACAGAATAGGGATACATATAGAAAGCCATACTTATCACACTCAAAATTTTGTCTGGATTGGAGAAAATATACAGTCCTCTGTATTCAGTAGTTTATAACATGTCATGAACATGGATAAGGATTTTAGTAAGAACCAAATGACTTAGTGTCTTGGACAAAATGCTTACTAAAACCTTGGAGGGAAGGAAAAAAAGGAACCAGAAGTGAGGTATTAAATACATCTGATTTCTCTACTACAAATACACTAAAAAATCAGAGTACAGTAGAATCATTGTTTCCCTAGTGTTTAAAATAAGGTTACACTAAGAGATATATTACCATATACACATTATGTAAGTGATGGTGATATCTATGTAATAAATGAAAGAGCTTAGTGACAAATTGCATTTATCCTGTCCTTTAGATCATCTCACCTGCAGTCTTTTTACTAATTGATTGCCACTGGGACTACTTTTACTACTTTCAGATGCAAATAGGTGAAGTCAGACAATGGCCATATTTAGGCTGACTTGCATAGGGATAGCAGAGAACATTTGTCACTTGCTGGGCAGTTGACTCTACATGGCTGGTGGAGAGGAAAAATAAGGTTGCTGTTCACATCTAGCTTATATATAGATATGGGACCTCATAGAGAGCACCTGCTCCTAGTCAGTCAGGATTTCCCTGGTTCGAAAACTGCTGAGTTTGAAACAGACTGGAGCCCATGTTTGCATTCATGAAGAGTGCAGTGAAGAGGGGCTGCATGAAGGCTAGGTCCAGTGCTGACCAGATGCCTCAGTCATGCAAAAGCATAAGTACATTCACTATTATCAAAATACTAAATATTATATAATAAAGAGTACAGCCAAGGCACAAGAAGAAGAACAGGAAAGTAAAACTCATCTCTCAGGTGAAGGGGACTATGGGAGTTTCATTTAAAAATGAGAGCAGAAATTAGAATGGCATATGAGGGAGAAAAGCATTGAGCAACATGAGCTAAAAATGAATTTGATCTTGCTTTGAGACCTCTAGAGGTCCCTCCCAACATAAACTAGCAAGAATCCCTTTTTTGGGGGAATCTCTTCTGTTTTCACTTCTCTCAGGTTTTGGAAATCAAACATTTCAGGTATGGTTTACCACTACTTTCCTTTCTGTAATAAAATACTAAAAATAATAATAAAAAATAAATGATATAAAAATAATAAATAAATAATAATTTTAATATGCTGCATAATATAGGAGGGAAATCATGTGAATCGGGGGGGCGGGGGGGAGAAAAATCAAAACTCTCATGCTTCTACTAACTTCAGAGCTCCCTTTCCCTGGCAGGCCTCCAAGACCTTTCTTATTTTATGCAGTCTTTGGGGTAAAAAGGAGGCTGCCAGTTTCTGATTAAAGTTTCCCTTGGCTGTTGTCCTGGCTGGCAGACTATCTTCCTTTTTTTTTACCTGCTCGTTATTTAATACACTTTACTCTACAATTAGCCCACAGGGGCTTGCTAAAGGCAGACAGTCCTCTCACCCCCTTTTGGCTGTATGCAGTCATACAAATGGTTCAAGATCACAAACTGAGATATCCAGAATACTTTGCTGGGAAGATCTGCGTAGGAGCTTCTACTGAAGCTTTAATTCTAACTCTGTCATTTCATATATATTCAGTGCTGCTAGAACTAAGGACAATCATTATAACAAAAATGTATTGATCTAATTCTTATAAAAATATCCAGCATTTTAACTTAACATTCAAACACAGGAATGGAAAGAAAAAAGATGGTAGTATTGATGTGCAACTGCAAACTGGTTGAGACTGTTTATTTAAAGTTGTGTCTGCCTTCAGATGCTCTCATCTCTGTTAGGAAGTTCATGACAGCAATAAATTACTAGTCTGTATAATCCTTAGCAGTTATGACTACTAGAAGCATAGGCAGTGAGACACTTCCTGATTTCACCCTTTGTCATATCTCCAAACACTCCCAATTCAAACTTCCGAGTTCGAATTATTCTTACTTAGGGAAGTCAGACTTTTTGTAGAAATTTCGATTTTCATATAAGCTAGGAGAAAGCCTCAATTAGCTGGAGCAGAGGAGTTTACTTTCCATAGTTTCACCACATGAGTGAAGGGTTCAGAACAGAATCTTGCTATGGCCGAATATGGTTCCAGTAAGAATTAGGATACAAGAAAGATGTCTCTTGTTAGTAGTGCCTCCTGCAGACCCAGGAATTCTGTGCTTTCTAAGTGTGCAGCTCACTTTGGCTTTGAGTCCTGTCTGTGTCCTGTCTCTTAGAATGTGTGTCAAGGGCATGAAAGAGTATGGTGCACAATTAAGAGAAATTATTTAATTATTTTTGGCACATTTTGTGATATTGTAGTGCAGGACTATCTGACCAAGTGCAAGAATAATTGATAAAGATGACTACATTCCCTAAAAGTTTTACAAACTGCAATAAAAAGCTATGCTATAAATCCAAAATGACCTGCAAAACTCAAGGGAAAAGTGAATATGATCTCTTCCCAGTTATTCTAGCAGAGACAATATAATTTTTGAATTTCATGACAGCTCTATTGCTTTTTGTGCCATGATTTGGCAGTGTGTTATGGGTACCTTCATCCAGAAATGCTCTTTCATCCAAGACTGCAAAGTCAAGACTTTTCTTGTCATCCTTTTATGACATTGTAACTTGAAAAAGATCCAACACTAAATACAACGAAGAAAATTAACCAGAAATCAGCACTATCTGAAGTGCATTTAATTCTGAGTGACTGAGTAACAAATTAGTCATTATGGCAAGGGCAACACTTTTGTATATGTTTGTTTTTCATGAAAATAATTACAAACAGACAGTATTTTACATTTTTTTTAAAGAAAGATTGCATATTAAAAGTTAATTTAATTTATTTGAAAGATATCTCTTAGGTTACAGAAATAAATTAAGTGTGTAGAATTACAAAGAGAAGGGAGTGAGTGAAGCTTTTTGTAATATTATGTTTGGGATTCATCACACCTGAAATATATATATCTGAAATGTAACATCAAGGTCTAAGCTAGCTACCATTGTCTGCTTTTATAGGCAGTGGAGAGAAATAGTGCTTTCAGAAGGCAATTCATCTGATCTTTCCTAGATGCCTCTCTTACAGGATGCCTATTGCTTTCCATTGAGTACACAGAGTAAGAAAACTAGCCTGGATTTATATATCTGTGTCATGGTTATTTATGACAGATGAATTCACCTATATCACTTAACTACACACATAACACAAACACAAGGCAGGAAGACAGCTTATACCCCAAGGATACTGCAACCCCCAAACTAGAGAAAAGATAACTGAAATAAAAAAAAAAAACAACAAACCAACAAACAAGCCACCACCAGCCCTCCCCAAAAAATGCAAACTCCCCCAAAACAAGCAGCCAACCAACCAACAAAAAACCCCCCAAAACATCAAAGAGCAGTGTCATCCTTGGTGGTTGTCTATGCATAGTAAGCATTGTGTAGTTTGACTGACGCCTTGTGTAGTTCTAATTGAACAGATTTCCAGGAAGGTAGTGGTGTAGCTTTACAGGTGTTTATAGCAAAAGTATCAAAGCAAGCATTAAGAAAGATTATCTGAACATTTAACAGATGGATTCAGATAAATGGCTGCATAAAAGTGGTATTGTCTCAGAATTAATATGCAGAAAGATCATAGGCCAAATATAAGTATCCAGAAGGAGGTTCAGATCAAAGACAACGTTCAATTTCTGGACTTGAAACATTTTGATGGCTAAAATAGGGCAGAAGGGAGATCTGGAAGGAAAGAATAAGACTTCTCTTCCAGACACGTTGAACCTGACCTGCTGATACACATTGAACCTGAGCTACTGATGAGGTTGCCATGAGGAGATGCCAGAATTCTAAAAAAAAAACTTGCAGAATGATCCAAGATCAACATTTAAATGAAAATCCTGATGAAAATCACAGTTTCATAGTGAAGTTTAATCACTAGTTATTCAAAGAAATGATAATAGCAAAATTTAGTTATTGATATTTTCATGCTTGGTTAGAGTTAGAAATGTTAAGTACACAATTAAACTTTACATCAGATGGTAGATTATTTATGAAATCTTCCTTAAAACTTTTTGGCTTTATTAAGCTGAGGAAATAAAAAGCCAGATAATAAACATGATGTATGTTTTAGTTATCAGCATGCTTGTATAGAAAAAATAATTGAAGTTCTAAAGTATGACTGTATTGACCTTATTCAGTCATAGTAAATATTACTCTTCCAAAATGTGAATTGCTTCCATAGGACTCCTGGAAGAGTAATGTGAAGAACAGTGACAAAATTGGGCTCTATGTGAAGATGCTGCCTTAATCAAATTCCAGGTAAAAATACAAGTTTCCTTATACACATTTTCACAGAGAGGAAAGAAGTTGTAGTCTATCCAACCAGTATGAAAGTGTACCCACAAAAAGTAAACCTGGAAAAATGAGTTAATGCACATTTATAGTAACTGTTTTGTATGTTTTGTTTAGAAAGTATACTATGCAGAACAATTAACTTAAAAGGATCAAGTACATGTGGGAAGGAAGATTATCAGAGGAGACTGCAACTAAGGAAATGTTTTGCAGATGTACTGCATTTAAATTAATAAAATCTCATTAGGTTTTATGTTTGCCAATAACGGCTGGAAAAGTTACCATACATTGTAGGAACAATTACCCAAATCTTCACTGTCTCATTAGGTTTGTCATACTGTTTTCATTATAATACATTAGAACTTGCAAGTGAGCCTTCAGTAATGACATATTGTTCCAATTCTCCTTTCAGCAGGCTCTAAGATATTTTAGTATTTGTGTTATAAGCCAGCAGGTGTCTTCACTTTGGTTTTTTCTGAATCGGTTTTATACACAGACCTCCAGACACAGAATGGAATGTAAAAGGGCTTTCAACAACCACATAAAAATGAGTCTGATTAGAGTAGAGCAATACACACTATTTTTATGTTTTTATGATAATTCAAGGTACTAAAAATGTGCATCTTTGGAGTATACATCTATTCCTGTAAGTCCTGTTAGTGAAAGCTGTATTAATGTAGATAAACCATGTGATATATAAAGTTTGCAAATTTGCATAACAAATGGAAGGCGTAAAGCTGATTTGAATATCTAAGGCATTATAAACTTCAATGAGAACAACCTACACTGTTTGAGCTTGTAAGGCACTTGCATTCAAATGAGTAAGATTTAAAAAGGATATGATTTTTAAAACACTTTGAAGCTTCCTACTTCAGGTCTTAAGAAGCTCAAGGTTAAAACAAATATTGGATTTAAGTGAGGAGGGGAAAAGGTTTAGAAACAATTTGAAAAAGAAATCACCTATATTTATACCTATTTGGTCTGAATGTCACATGACCTTCAAAAAATGAGAGGTTGTTTTGTGTGCTGTCTGTGAGAAAATAAAACTCCAGTAAACACATCCTCTTAGATCTGCAAGGATACTGTTTTTCATTTTAGCTACATAATGAAGTAAAATGTTAAATATCACTTTAAGATAGGTTCTTGGGCATCCTGAAAATCTGACAAGAATATTGTACTTACACCATTGCAATAGCTGGATTTTCAATTGCTTCAGAATTTTGTTATGAAGCTGTTTTATGTGATAACTGCAGGCTGAACACAGTGTCAAGAAATGCCGGTTTATCATTCAAAATATTTAAAAGTTAAAATAGACTTTTCTGATTTATTTTCATTTCTTTAAAGTTGCACTTTTTAATAGTTTTAATTTCTCATTCGCTAAATGTTTCATATTTACTCCTAGAAATGGAGAAACCTGAAAGCAGGATCAGAGAAAATAGGGAAAATTGAAGGAAAAAAAAATAAGTCTAACAGACTATAGCTGGTACTGAGGGACATTTTCCATCTTCTCCAATCCTGTCTCATGGAAGAATGCGAGGAAAAGAACAAGTGACACATGCTTATTATCATTTTTAAAACAACCAGCCTACCAATTAATTTTAACTAGATACAGGGTTAGTTGTCTAAAATCAAACAGCTTATTAAAAGTACCACATTAAAATTGAATTCTTGTCCTGATTTGACAAATAATAACTGTTTCAAGTAATTTCTGAAAATTTCTGGACAATGTATTACATCATAGCCATTTCTGTGCATAAACAAAGCAGTTGCTGTCAGGGCAGGAAATTAACAGGGGCTACAAAATAGTCTCTGATCCACTGCCTATTTTGCCTTTACCACAGCCTTGCTACAGCTGCTGTCACCACAGAGCAGAATGACAGCTATAGTTGTGATAAAAATTGTTAATATTAATTGCTTGAAACAGAAAATTTTCATCAGCTTTCCATTACCATGAAACAGCATGAGATTCCTCTCAATGAGCATCAGGCACAGTGTAAACATCTCTAATGACCTACCTATTACAGACAGAAATATGTATACAGGAAAATTAAACGAACCAATCTCTAGAAGTACCTGTTTCTCCTCTGGAGAGAAACTATGGTGGCTATCTGTGGATTCTACCCACAGTTATAGACCAATATATTCAGGTCATGAGCTCATGAACCTGGCAGGGGGTTGAAAGCAGAAGGGGAAAGCAGAAAAAAACCTCAGCAACCCATAAGCAAGTGTGAAAACCTCCAAAAAGATCATAAGAAATTGTAGGGAATCTGGAAAATAAAAATGAGATCAGTTTTTGTGAAGACGAACTATAAAAGTATCCCAAAAAGCACATTGTTTTCTTAGAAAGTTAGCCTTATAAATACTAAAGAAAAATCTCACAGTATCACAAATCTATTCTCTTCACTGTAACAGAATATACTTTATTTGTTTTACATTAAATATACACCTTGTCTTTTATTTATTAAACAGATCTGAAAGCCAAAGGCATACAAAAACATAGAATCATAGTACTGCTGTGACAAAGACAACCAAAAATCATTCTGATGTCAAACAGGAGATACTTTCATGGGACCTTTCCTTGACACAGGTAAACGATAGCTTTTCTCAGACAACTCAGTTGGAGCTCTTCAGCGCTACTCTTGAGCCATAGTGAAATGGACTTTATAACAACTTTACACCTGGACAGCTTGCTCTCTTAGCCCATATTACTCCATTTTATCTTCTGCCTGATGGTCACCCCTGCTGTTACTTATTACTGTACTGATACCCTTGGGTCTGCTCTTTTTAAGATACAGGTTTTCTTAATTAATGTATTTCTTGCTGCTCTATTTTTTTCTCACGTTTAATTTGTCCATGAACTTTAATTAAGCTCCTTCATCATGGCTCACAGGTTTGGCAAGCTTCATGTGTATATATATATCTGCTCACCCAGCAAGATGGCCCAAGTTTTCTAACTCTAAAAAAATTCTATTACTTCAGTTCATGTCTTGCATATGGGAATTAACAATAATAAAAATGGGATAAATAGATTAGCTTAGGTTCATTGTTTTTAGCATAGAAAATTAATTATTTCTCTTTTTTTTAACAGAAAAAATATACTGGGTATAAATATAAATTAGATTAAACTAGCTTCTGCATATTCAAATATTTGTTTAATACTTACTCTGAACCAAAAAAGTTCTAATTCTTCTCCGAAAGTGTCAGTCAACAGTAGAGTGCACCCATTCACATGCACCTCTTTCACTCTTCTTTGACATAATGTATTTTTTTCACATACCTATCCATAGTTAAGTTTACTTACATGTAAAAAAAAAAAATCCTCTGAAATGTGTCAGAAACATCATATTGTGATCAAAAAAAGTGAATCTGGTTGGTCCTATAAATATCTACTTGGATTTTCCAGGTTCCTAAGGATTTCTATTTTACCTGCTGCACCTCATTCCTGGCTTATTAACAAATGTAGCTATGAACTTTGTGCATGCACTTTATTTTCTCATCTCATTTGCTTTAGATTATGTTGTACAAAACTTGTGGAAGATTCATGGGAAATGTTCTCATTGATGTTAATAATTCATGTCAGTACTATGTATTAAGCTAGTCTACCTATTGATTTGAGAGAGCTGCATGATGGATTCTCTTCTAGTTAGTGTTATTACTAATTTTTTTTTTCCCTATATAATCTTTTCTGAAACCTCCTACTTCACTAAGAGGTTACAAAAACTAATAGTGCAACCCAAATCTTGATTAGAGCAGACCAAACTTTTGGATCTTTTTACCCTGGTTTCTTAGTAAAAACCTGTCATACTAGTGTTGCAGCCTGAAGGATGGGACTTTGCCTGTTTTTCAGTAGAAACAAGAGCAACTTGAAGGATTCTTCTGAGCCAAGAACACACAGCAACCCCAATTTTATTCCTTATTGTTTCTCTACCTAGATCTGTGGTCAGACATGTTGTTTTGGGTTTGTGTGGTGGAGTTTTGGTACCAGGGGAGGGGCTGCAGGGCCGGCTCCTGCTGGAAGCTGCTGGAAGCTTCCTCGGCTGGGAGCCGGACCCGCCTCTGGGAGAACAGATTCCAGAGGGGAAACCTGCCGGGAGTCGGGGGATCGGGATGGGAGAGGAACCCCTGTGCAGATCCCGAGGGCAGGGAGGAAGGAGGAGCGGGGTAGGAGGCTGATGCCCCCGCAGCCCGTGGTGAGGCGGCAGGCTGTGTCCCCCCCAGCGCATGGAGGGGAGCGGGAGAGCAGAGGCTGCCCAAGATGGCCGCCGCTCCCTGGGGAAGCCCGCGCTGGGGCGGGACTGAAGGACCGCAGCCTGCGGGAGGGACCCGCGCCGGGGCAGTTTGTGAGGAACTGCAGCCCGCGGGAGGGACTCACGCTGGAGCAGTTCGTGGAGGACGGTCTCCCGCGGCGGAGCAGGGGAGGAGCGCGGAGTCCTCCTCCCCCTGAGGAGGAAGGAGCGGCAGAGACAAGGTGTGACGGGCTGACCCCAACTCTCCTTCCCCATCCCCCTGCATTGCTCGGAGGTGGGAGGTGGAGAGAACCGGGATGGGGGTGGGCTGGGAAGGAGGGAGGGCTGGGGAGAAGGTGTTCTCACGTTTGGGTTTACTTCCCATTATCCTGCTCTGATTCAGTTGGTAGTAAATTGAACTGATTTTGGCTTTTCCCCAACTTGAGCCTGCCTTTTGCCCATGACCATAAGTGGTGAGTGATCCCTCCCTGTGCTTGTCTCGACCCATGAGCTTTTCTTTATATATTCCCCTCCTCATCCTACCAGAGGAGTGAGTGCGCAGCCTCGTGGTGCTTTGTTGCTGGCTGGTCTTAAACCACAACACATGGCACAGGTAACATACCTCTTATCTGAAAACTTTTCTTCTCCATCAGGGAAAGCAGTCATTCATATGTGGGAAAAATGATTACCTTACCATTCCCATTTCCATTGGCTTGGAGTTGACCATGTTAAAGAAGATGCAGCTGAGGAAGCTCTCTCTGAAGTTCCCTCATCTCTTCTGGAGAAAAGATCACAGGCTGGATAGAAAGGGCCCATACTTGGTACCTGATTTATTAAATCTTATTTGGTCCTGTTTAGACTCTCTGTGAATGATACCCACCCTTTGGCACATTACACGATCCCTCTCTAATTCACAGAATGCAACTACTTTGCCCTTAACCATCAACTATTTTCATTCAAGGAGTTTGCGCTGAAGTGCTAGGAAAGCAGCATTCAAGACTGTCGCTAATCAAGTAATTGTGTGATAGAATTGCATGATAAAACACCAATGTATCTGCTAAAAATCACACAGAAATTACATTGAGAAGATATAACTTGAAGTTTCAAAGTCAAACCCTTACAAGCTAGTAATCACCAGAATTAGGGCTGATCAAGCAATCTGAAATCTACCTTATGTGTTTATTCATTATAAGAAGCTTCCATTGGTATGGTTACAATGAAAGACTATACCATAATGCATATGCCCTCTGTGGCAGATTAAAGGTTGCAGCAGCCAACTAATTCTTTTATGTTTTACTTGTGCTTGAAGATTACTTACAATTACTAAGATTTACTTTGCAATCTTGTTGTTCTTTGAACATAGACTTTCTTGGGATGAAATGGTAATTAATGCAGGATGCACCTGTGTAAGTTACACCTACACTGTGTATGTGCACAGTCACGTTTTGCAACGCTTAGGGGAACATGTATCATTGATTAAGTGGAGCTACTTAAGCAAGAGCTTTAACCTTATTAGATTGCCTCTCTGAACCCTCAGCAAGGCACCCTACAAAGTAAGAGCCCTATTTCTGAGATGCACACTGTCCTGTCTAGGTCACACAGTGCTTCTTAAGAGAAAGAGCTGAAATGTAACTTCTTTATTCCTGTGTCAATACATTTTTTAAATCATGTAAATCCTTTGAACCGTACTTCTTAACAGTGCCAGAAACCAATCATAAGCTCTTGCCCTTTGAAATATAGGACAAATGACCACAACCAGAGATATAATAAAAATGAGAAGGGCAGGAAATTTCAAATAACACAGGAATTATTTTTTTAAGTGCTAGAGAGGTTTTTTACTGCTTTAGCTATATAAATTGGCACTTCTCATTTTTCTAAATTATGTTACTGAACTAAAAAAAAAAATCAACAAAGGATAACTAGGAACCGGTAACTAGACTACCCCATCTAAAATCACATGCTAATAGACTCTCCACCACAACAACAATAAAAAACAGTAACAATAAATGCCTGTGTAATTCCATGTAAGCTTTGGCTTTATTTTCCAACATACTGAAATACTTATAATTGTGGTGAGGAGAAATTCTAGTTACTTGCATAAGGCCTAAGAAAAGTTGAAATTACCGGTCATGTTTCTTTTTTCATTTACTTCTTTGTTAATCATGAATTATTCCACTGAGGTTATTCTTTAGCAATTAGCTAATATAGCTAAATACATACAGTAGTGTACAGTGAGTGCTAATGAAAACAGAGTGAACCCAGCTTCCTTATAAATGTTCTAAAATCAGATTTCGCTATGTTTAAAGGTACAGTGTTATATCCATATAAAAACTTTCATAATATGCCAGTCTGATCTTCAACTGTAGCCTAAAAAATATAGCCAGAATAAATTTAAAAAATTAATTCCACCCAGAGTTAGGGTGCACTGAGATTGAAGGATTTTAGATTTCAAAGTTTCTGGACCATAAATCCATGCTGCTGAAAGAATTAAGACAATTTCTTAGTTGCAGATAACCATCCAGGTCTTATGAAAACCACTGAGAACCAGTGGATACTTTGCATCTTGAAAACCTTACCCTTTTAAGAGAAGTACTTTCTTGGCTACGCAGAGAACAGTAGGCCAGAGTAGTTGCATCAGCCTTACATTCTCGTATTCATTTCTATTCTTCATGCATCACTGGTGAAGTATAAGAAGAATTCTTAAAGTCTGGATACGAATCTCTAAGACTGAAAAAGTGCTGAATTAATGATAGTGCTTATGGCTTGTAGTGAGTTACAAGTTTTGGAGGCTATACAAGGGAAGTGTGACATAACTCAGTATGGCTTCTGGTACTAATAAGTTATGAGGCACTCATGTGTATGAGATAAACCCCATAAGTTAGTGTAGTCTATATCATCTCGCCATTATAACTAGAGACATGAAATAGCCAAAATTCATCCCAAACCCCTGAAGTTCCATCATAAAACTGAGTAGATCAGCACATCTATCGATTCTGCTGCTTTTTTTTAATTTTCTTTTGTTATTCCTGCTTTCCTTTAACTTCTGGAGTCTTTTAACATTTTTATTCTTATTCTTTGTTTATTTACCTTATTTATTTTGTAGTTGTTGTAAACAAGTATTAAGACAAACTTCCACTGCTGTTTATAGTGATCACATTAGTCAGACAGAGTCTTGGACTTCCTGTTTCCATCAGCACAATTTATTAATTCACTCCAAAGGCAAAGCAGCTAAAACAGATTAAAAACTCTGCTCACATAGAGTGAGACTGAGCTTTTAAACTTAGTCCTATGCTAGGAGGAGCCCAGGGACAGACAGGCACAATTCTTTTTTTTCTTTCCCTTTGCTGTAGGGGGAAGTAATTTTACTGCTGCCTTTTATAATACATGGCTTATCTTCCCCCTTGTGAATTACACTATTGGGTATATTATAGAAGGCAGAATTAAGGTTCCATACATGCCTTATGCATGTCCTTTCAATACCCCCTAGAATTACTCACCCCAGGGGAAAATATAGCATTTGCCACTCCTTGTTCTTCTCCATGTTTTAAGGTTCATTATGCTGGCACTGAAGGACAGAGGGTATATGGTTCTTCATTCATTCCTGTAGTTTCAGTTAAGGTCAGTCACGGTTTTACCTGTAACATACAATTACAAGATAGAAAACAAATCATTACAATGTAATTCAGGATGTTTTCACAACACAGTAAAAGATAAAGATCCTAAACCAAATTCGTAATAGATGAATACTATTTGGAGGCAAAGATCAGAGGTATAAATAATGTTGAAATAAAATACTGTGAGGTAACCGCATGACAATTTTCTGCTACAGCACTGAAAGAGTTCTATAGGAGATGCTTTCTCAAGATAGATAAGAACACAACTTGATGTATGTCTACAGCAGTCTGGTTTAGGAAAAGAAGAAAAAGAGAATTCTTCTGATAAAGAATAATTAGGATGCCAAAAACTCAAGACAAACTCAGACATAAGCATTCCTCTCAGCAGGTAACAGTGAGAAAGATGTTTCACATTGGGCTTCATAGGGCTGCAGAGATCCACACTAGCTAAGAATCTGTCCACATAATTCTAAGGAGAGAAAGATAAAGACACAGAAAATGGAAATACAATGCCTCTCTGCATCGGTGTAAGACTTAAGCATAATGTGTCCAAACATTCATTTGGAAACATTTTGAGAATAGAGACATACCCATCAAGTGGGAGGAGGACAGACTTGCTGAATGTTTTAGTCTCTGTATAGGATCTTTTTGTTTCAATGATTGGTTGTCATTCTGGGTCATTGCTGATAAAGGTGCCACTAGAAGGGAGTAAAAGATTTACCCTAGATTAGGCAGTGTCTATGTCATTATGAATTCTGCTCTCAGATTCATGCAGGTGGCATGAAAGTTTATAGGCGGCACACAGTGGTGCCTAAACAAAGGATCATTTTTGTTTGGCATTTTACCAGACTTTATAAAGAAACATTATGTCATATAATGTACAATATATAGAGCACATTTTGGGGAAATGTTTACAATTTTCAACAGATACTGAAATAGCTAATCTAATTGAATCTGTGGTGCCTGCAAAATGACAGTTCAAATACCATAAAACATTACTGCTGACTTATCTAGAACAGGCTTGCTCTGTTTTTTACAGATTCATAATATGCAGTAACATCAACTGCAATATAACATGATACATATTTTAATACTTACATAAAACTCTCTACTGAGAGTTTTTTGCTCAAACAAGTCTTAAGAAGCAACGGTCTTCCTAGGCAAGTGGCCTGTTGGTGATTCATCAGTATCTTACCTTCTCTTATCAAAAAACATACAACAGCAATAAACCCTTGGAAGCTACAAAAGTTTAGATTCCCATCACTATCATCTTTGTCACCCTTGTATTGAGACTTGCCTGTCACATCTTGTTCTGTTTTTGACTGTAAGGCCCAGATCTATAAAGGGACTGGCTATGTATTTTGCATTCCAGGTGTCACTGGGAAAAATATGTAAACAATATTAGAACTGTGATAGGATGTGCAGATCAAGACCCAGGTTTCTGATCATCCTACCATGAATGCCCTCCTCACTAAGTTAGAAAGCTTGCTTCCTCTAACTCCTTGCCTTTGGTAGAGTGAATATTGACATCTTAGCTACATAGCTGGTGAAAAGAAAGTGTCGAGAATATTCCTTGCATTTAATTCAACTAACCTCTGCTTGTAGCCTGACAGTCAACATACTGCCTTTGGAGATGTCCAGTTTGAACTTAAATCCGCACTGATTGTGGAAAGAACTGCGCTTGTTAGTCACTTTTTATAGAGTGCTGTGCTTTTAACACTGCCACAATGCTAAAAGCTGGGGTATATAATTTCTATGGTGTGAATTTCTCTAATATAGCCTTTGACATCTACAGGGGACATATCTGCCTCTAAGTTAGTCTAAACTGCTTTTATAGACAGACAACAGAAACAGGCACTTCTTGGGTCAATTCAGTTGACACATTTTAGATGTTTACATTGGTTCAAGATAAATCACTCCTTAGCAGTGGATGTTCCTCTTCAGTGACTACAAAAAGAAGACTTAGCATAAATAAATGGTTGACATGTTGGTGCCTAGAGGTTAAATTCCCACCTTTGGATAGATAAAACATACCTCAACAGATCTTGGAATAGATGGGCCAGTGTCCATTTTCAGAAGTATGACTTAGCTGCCAAAGTTTTCAGTTTCAGTCCCAGTCTTAGACTAATAAAAAAATGGACAGTTGCCTGTCTTTTTTTGTCTTATTTTAGGAGCTTTTTTATTAGCTTTCAGGCACTCGGGAAGAAGGATTCTCTCATTTATATCTATAGCATCTAGTTTAAAAGCCTCCATTTTTAAAATTGGAATATTTGGGCAGTTCTTAAAGAGCAAAAATAATGATGAACACTAATCACTCATTGACTATAAAAGGAAACTGGTTGTGATGCCAGTGTTTGCATTGCCAATGACCACATTTGGTCAGAAGAATTACATTCCAGAAGTTTTTAAAAAGAAGGTAGTAGATCATTTCCAATCCTCAGATGCATGGTTAAACTGCCAAGAGCAAAAATGGTTCAATATTCTAGTAATAAATAGACATTTCCATTTGCAGACTACATTTTGGGTTTGGTTTTGTCTTTCTCTTTCCAGTGTATCAACTTGTACTTCTTTTTTGTTCAGCCAACTCTTTCCATTCATTTTCCTCTTTCCATGTGATAATGAAAGGAAAGTGAACCCAAAACTATTTGGTTTACAAGGAATGAACTATACTCTAGTCATTTCTTTTTGGCCTGAACTGGTCCTACACAGTTGAACATACTGGTGACATTCTGTTCAGACTTCTTTTGAATTTCAGGTGCCTTACTCTAATTTTGATGTTAGATTTCTGTGAACATTATCTAATGTTCCTTTTCTCACTCACCATAAAAGGTAAATGCATGAACGTCTAGAATAAATTACTAATCTGCAAATAAATTTCATGTTTTCAAATCTCTTGGCCACCTACAGATTTATGGTGCAGTTCTTTTTGTAATCTGCAGCTTTTACTTGATCTACTGAAATAGTGGATGGAAGTGAGTCTACTTATTATTTTAAATTCTTTGAAATCTAAAATAATAGACAACTTCTCTTGTGTCTCTCCCTGTTAAAGCACTCATCATCACAGTCAACAGGGCTTAGGTTTTCAAAAATATGTTGGCACTTACTTAAACATAATGGCAGGTTCTAGCATGATTCAGGAAGATGTCTAAGCAGGTTGGGCACTCAACTCTGATTAAAACTAGCATTTTGAGTAGCAGTTAGGCAATTATTCTGTACCAATGTTCTTATAAATGCCCACTATGCACCTTTCAAAGCCCAGTCTAGAGTTTATAGAGGGGTGTCATGCAAACATTTAAAAATGCAAAAGATAATGTTGCAAACCTGGTTTAGTTTGAGAAGAAAAACTTCACACAAGTTCAGCTCTATAGGCAAGAACTAAAAAAACAAGTTCAAAGCAAAAATCCCAGCATAATAAAATATTTAAAACAAGATCTTGCAAGAACTTGACTAAAACTATTACTCAAGTAACACAGTTAATTAATATAAAATGTAGTAAAATTGTTTTGGGAAATAGATGCATAATATAAAGTTTATGTAAACAATCCTATCAGAAAAAAAAACCTTAAAACTTTTTATAGTCTTCAAGTTAGAAGTAAGAATTACTAAGAGGTGATCAATTAGGCGAGACTTTCAGATATTCCATTGAAAGGAAATGAGATTTTTCTTTCACCTGTATGTGGAAACCTCAACATAAGCAGGAGTTCATTGTCACAGTAATATCTCTTTGCAACATAACCCTTCTTTTATTATCTAAAGCCTACTAACTAAATGCCATTATTATTGCAGATACTGCAAGTGAATAAATTTATTTTTACACCTCATCTCTGGAATGACTAGATGTAACATTAGCCTGTAATAATCTGAAAAGTGTGATCTTGTTCTGTGGCCAGTACTTGTTCTGGAAATGAAAAAACTTTTTTCTTCTAAGTTTGTTGTCTTTATGGCATTTCCTTTTATTCTTTTTCCTTTTTTTTTTCTTTTTTTTTTCCTATACCCAAGAAGTGTTTAGAGTTTGACTGTAAGCCAGTCTTTTTCTCCTTTTTTATACAAAAATGATTGAATTTGTTGCGACTTTCAGTCTACAGTTTTTTTTTCTTCCTGGATTGTGGAAAACAAGACAAAGATTTGCCTGCAAATGCTGATGGTCCTCAAGAACATGTGAGTATATGCTCATACATTTTAAAAATGTTGTTATTAACTTTTAAAGATATTTCTGACATGAGTGTAAATCAAGTCACTTAAACACTATTGAGTGTGAGAAATGAGCACCAAGATGAGCACATATCTCACCGCTTCTTAGAACTGATTGAATTGCACCCAACGGTATAATAGTCTGATTTGATGTTCATACAGAGGCCATGCTACCCACCATTGGCCCTTATCTGAAGCTGCACAGAAGGAATAGCCTTTGTACCTCTTTGTAGTCTTAGCATTCTCTCCACGTACCTGTGCTAAGGTCAAGTCAGAAAGTAAAATCCTCTTTACTTAGATATTGGTAGATTCAAGTCAGTTGCAATGGGGGCAAATGCTCACAAGCATCTATGCACAGCTTTGACTGTATGTTCCTGTCTGCTGTACTATCTACAAGTAACTTCAGGAAGTGTTTGGCAGTCATGGCGCCTTCTGCTAAACAAAGTGATTGTTTAAAAATATGAATAAATAGACTCTATCTCTTCAGAACTGAAGTGACTCATTTCAAAGTGTGTATGATCAAATAGTAGAGGAATCTGTATTGTTAATGTGCAAGATTTCCATCAGGATTTGTGAGGAAATCTTAATGCCTTATATTGCCTCAAGAGAACCTACTCAGGTTTATGATGGAGATTGTTGAAATACTTGAGTCTCATTGGTGCTCAGCTCTTTCCAACTTACAAGGACTTTGTACATCTTGGTGTTCTAAAGTAGCACTTCAAGGGAGATTACCTTCTTTTTTACATTCTTTAATATCAAATATGATAGCTCCCAGTAGTAGTTAGGAAGCATGTGGGAGTAAAACACTGTATTACTGACTCCTTGTCCATACAGAAGTGACAGAAAAAAGAGAGGCGAAAATGGAGAAATGGAGACATGAAAAAGTCAAAAGCACAATTGTCTAAAGTATGTGTTTTGATTTTAAGAGGATTTTTAAAATAAAGTGGAAATTAATAGATATAATTTTTCATTTGCCATTTTCTTCAGTATGACATTCTCAGAAACAAGTTCAAAGATTAAATTATTCTGATAAAGTCTATATTAATCTATTGAAATAAATTGTCCATGGACAAACACCATTGTTTTAATAGTGTTACATGATTACCTGAGCAAAACAAGGTAAGGATTCAATGATACAAAGTGTTTTCTTATGACCTAAGAGTTACACAGTCTTAGCACTGCCAGTTGCATTTGAAAAATCATGTACTTCCATTTGCATTTATGTTCTGTCAATATAAGATATGATTCAGTGATATCTGCCACCATTTACACTTATTCATCTTATGCAGATAGCTTGCCAGTAAAATTTCATTTCAGTATTTGATGAATACTGATTCCTCATAATTTCTTCAATAAGCAATACTCCTTATAATTAAAATGGGTAATCCTAATAGAACTGTTGATACCCCTCTTACTAAGAATTTTTCTACTGGAATCGGTGGTGGTGGTTTTTTTCTGAAATTATGTGTTCACAGAACATGTATGTCCATTCTGTGCATTTCAACCTTCAGGCAAACCTTCTGAAGTAATGCATACACTTGGGCTTGGTGTCATCCATTTAGATTGGCTGAGTACATCAGATTAGATGACACTATGTTACTTTATTGCTCTTGCAGAAAAAAAATTGGTACACAGTCATGGGGATTTCCGTGCATTTCATTATCTCTTTCCTCAAAATTTGGAATCTGATATTAAAATAAAACATAAGGCACTTGTAACTTGTTTTTCTGAAATTGGCCATTTTGCTTGTATTCAGCTTTGGCACCATCTTGCAGGCTGCACTACGCAAAAAATTCAGCCTTTTCCTCTACCCCCTAATCATGCAGTTACTTTTCTCCTTTCTCCCTCCATGATTAAGCTTCAACCCCATATTCCTTCTATTTTCATCCTCCATCCACCCACCACCAAGAGTATTATATTTAACCTCTTGTTACTACTGCTACTGGGGATGATAGGATTAGAGAAGAAGAAGGGATGGAACCCTAGGGGCAGCAGAAGCTGTGTAGCACTGTGTCAGGTTGCAATAGGTGGAAAAGAAGTGGTGTGACTGTTCAGCCTGCCTGCACTAACTGAAAAACTTCTTCTTGTTGTCTTTAAAATAAAGGAAGTCAGCCACATTGGAGCTTATGAAGGATTCAGCTTTTCTTTGGACATTGCCACTCTAACTGGTGCTTGCTCTCTGTAAATGGTTATGCCTTCCATCCTATGTGTATCATTAATAAGTTTAACATTTGGCTCTTCTGAACTTTAGTTCCAACTCTTGTATTAGAAAGTACTTCGTAATTTATTCTCCTTAACTGGTTTTTAATCATCCACTAGGAACTGTGTGACATTTCCTTCCTACTGATTGTATTTGTGAGGTGTGTTTGAAAAGCTTTTCCAATTTACAGTGCATTTCTCTTTATCTTATTTCCTGGGTGGATGTTTTGGCATGAGTAAGCTGTTTTCCACATTTTCTCTTTAAGGAGATAATAAATCTGTTACTCTTCTACTCTGTAGCTTCACTTTCTCCCCTGTTTTCTAGGTACTTAAACCCCTGTTGGTACTTTAAGTACCCTCTCCCAAAGCTGTAGAGGTGATACCCTTTTCATGCTTTGTGGGGTTTTTTTCTTTGTCTTGAATTCCTTAAAATTTTGAGGGAGGAAATAAACTTTATTGCTTCAGCTTTATTTATGAGTATTGTTTCTCACTTATGTCTTCATATTTTAAAAGGTGATGGACATATCTGTCTATATTGCCTCCCAGTACACAGGCCCTTATGTAACAGTGAGAAACAGGATGGAAATATACATTCAAACATGCTGTCAGAAAGCTGATGGGCTCCATCTAATCTCTTTAAGACTTTGAATCTTTTAATGTAAATTGAATCCTGGTTGAAGTTGGCTTCTTTTAATAGTTACCAAAAAAACACATCTGTCCTGCCTTATCCAGAGGTATATATCAACATTAAACTTTTCTTGCTTTATTTTTAAGCCAAAATAAAGGATGCTTAGTTAGTCTTCAGAAGTGAAGAATTCATAAAATGAGTACAACAGAAAAAGGCTACATCTACTGAAATTGGCTAAAGCTCACTGACTGGCCAAACCTGTGAAATGTCTAAAGAAAAACACGTTTACAAATTGATTTGCTTCCTTATGAAGTTTTGAAAACAGATAAATCCCTTACCACAAGATAAAAAACATCTAAACCAAAGTTTAGATTCCCTGAATCCATTTTTGTCCCTGAGATTCACTCCTTCCACTTTTTTCTTTATTTTAACATAGCATTGTAAATAAAACAAGCAGCAAGTCAGTGGGAACTATGAGGCAGCCTGAACAGAAACTAATCAGATGACTCCCAACAAACTGTAGATCATGCCTACTGAACCATAAATGTTGAAAGCAAATGTAAACAAAAATTGGGAGAGGCCACTAAGCAATTTGGAGATGATAAAGTACCTAAACCTAATGGCAGCTACAGCATGTGCCTGAACATAGCCCAATTATATTAAGAATGGTTTTGAAATGCTTCTTTTCATCATGTTTCTTCCATTCTTCAGAGTCTGTAGTGCTGACCAACATCAGCTACTATTAAAGACTCTTCATGCATGTAAAATAATATGATTTCACAATGATTACATATTCACTCTACAGCTGGCTGAGTTTTTACATCTCCATTTGTCATTGACTATTGTGTCCAATTAAATGATTAGCTTTTAAAAACTGCTGCACATTATGAGAGTGAACTTGTGTTCCATTGCACTGAGTGATGCAGAAACAAACTCATTACAGCATGTAATTCACCCATATTAAATAACAAACAGATGGCTGCTGTAAATGAGAGCTGCTTTTTCTCTTCAAAAGTGCCAGGAAAAAGGTGTTTTTATTTATCTTTGTTTCCAGCTTCTTTCTGTTTTCTTGACAAGTGGGCAGCTGGTTGCTGAGGTTTTCAATTGGTGCAGAAGAATGAAAAGCCTGTTTCCATTAATTTCCCCATAAAATAAGTCTTTGAATCATTCCTGTTATAAATGCATGTGCAGTAGCAAGCTGCTGCTTGATTAATTCACTTATTATGAAGATTTCATCTTTTATAAGAGGGCCTGCAGGTAATTTATCTTGTTTAGTAAGATTAGAAAAATGTAATTATCTTGATACCTTTGGACCCCTCTCATTTTAATTGTGTTCCCATAAATTTCAAACATAAAGATGGGATTTTTTTTTGCACAAATGTTCCAACATGTGGTAGAAAAATGTGTTGTAAGATCTGCATAAAAACTTACCAAGTAAAATGCATTTGGATTATACTATTAAAGGAATGCATACAAATAAACCCAGTAAACAGTCATGGAAGCATATACAAATATCTGCATTTCTGGTTCCCTGGTCACAGGCTTTTAACAGCTGGAGTTGGATGAAGAATGTTGGGATTTAAGTTCTCTTTTTTTTTTTTTTTTTTTTTTTTAAATCAATAATACATTTCACCACAGAAATACAAAATCTGTTCCATTTTCACTAATCAAGTTAAAATTATATTTGTCTTCATATGTACCACCAACAGTAAAGAAAAAAAAAAAGAAACGTATGAGCTGAGGTATGTATGTAACAAGAGATCCTCTGAATGTCTCCAGCATCCTTTAGATGTTTTCTCCCTCTCTCTCACCTTCTCTTTGAGTGCTAATTTGAAACAAATCAAGATCCAGAATTCTTTCTCTTCAATATATATTTTTTCTTCTCAAGCCAATAGTTGGGGCATTTTTGTTTAGCTTTGGTTTATTTATTTATTTGTTTATTTATTGTGGCTTTTTTCATTAAGCTATTTAATTTCAGCTCATCTAGTTCCAGAATGACTATTTTCCTTATTTTCTTTTACTTGGTTTCTAAGAACCTCTTGATTCTTTTCCCTATCCAAAAAAGGCAGCTAACAACTTTGCATGTTTCTTTTTCATCTTAATTTTAATTCAGAGTTGTTGTGATGGTCAATTTCCGTAAAATAGATTTATAGGAACATGGTAAATATGCAACAACTGCACCAAGTCTAATCATGGGTCACTTAGCTCAGTCATGTCTCTGACTATGTCCAAGAGCAAAGGTTGAAAGAAGAACACAAGATGGCAAATGTATAGTATCACATTTGAGTATATTTTTTCAGCTTTCATCATCTGCAGCTGAAGGATATAAAAATTCAGAAATCAATAGATTTTCCAGAAACTCTTAGGCAATAGCTCTATTGTTTCCACAAACTGCAGACAGATTAAAATTTCTTGAGTTTCATAAGCCTTTTAACTTTAAAATGAGGAAAAAAAAATATTCTTAATGTGTTTAGAGTTAAGTATTTTCAGGATTCTGCATCCATATCTTCTCAGCTTTTGAGGGTTTCTAAAGCAGTCATTTGAATGCTAGTGAACTGAACATTGTAAGAGGCAGTACTGTGTAAGGAAAGAAATTTTGCAAAGCAAAAGTTCAGGCAGTAAAAAGACTCATAAGAATATGCAAACTGTCCAAGGTTGAAGCCGTGAAACTGAGAAATGTGTACAGATGGTTGAAACATTTCAAGTCAGGTGAGACTAGCAATTGTGACAAACCATGATCTGGGAGACCTGTGTCAGCAACAACACACATGAATGCTGAAAAGGCTGAGCAGCTCATTAGGGAAGACTGAAAAATAACCCTTAATGACCTTGCTACTGCTCTAAATTGCAGTTCTGCATCAGCACACTGAATCCTGCAGCGGTCTTCTCTAAACTTTGTTCATGCCAGGTCCTATGAAAACTCATCCTGGGACATGCATAAACTTGTGACATTACTCTTCAAATCCCAACTGAATTAAAGGCTAAATTAACAGACATATACTTAATTCTAACAGAATTTACCACTGCAAGTATATTTTGATTTTTTTAAGCACCTTTTTCTTTCTCAATAGTCATATATGTTGATATGTTTTATATTGCTTATATGAGTAATGTATAACCATTGGGTTCTAATTGCCAGGGAGTCTGATTAAGGCAGAGTTGTAATTTTTAAAAAAAAATATATTTCACGCTACAAAAGTCAGCTGTATTCTC
The DNA here is from genome assembly GCF_000737465.1 of Haliaeetus leucocephalus. Taxonomy (NCBI): domain Eukaryota; kingdom Metazoa; phylum Chordata; class Aves; order Accipitriformes; family Accipitridae; genus Haliaeetus; species Haliaeetus leucocephalus. The sequence goes on from NW_010972898.1 coordinate 5,971,884, forward strand.
TAAAGAAGGTATAAGCCCACTGAGAGTACACAGAGGTTCTTCTCAGTCTAATGGAGGAGTTACTTAAAAGCTGTTATATTGCTCCTAATATTTCCTAGGTAAATTACCAATTGTAAGTGTGTGCTCTACAAACATAATCCAAACTGCTGTAGATTCTAGAAGCTTAGAAACTACATTTTGTCTATCTGATGTATATTTAATATAATACCTGGTTTCTGGTAGTGTGTGGCTACAGTACTTTCTAATTGATAATTACAGAAAGGATGAAGGTTTGCTTACAATTAAAAGTGAATAAGTGTTCTTTCTTATCTCTGGCATTAGAAGATAAAAGCCAGTTGATGCAATTATTTAATAGTGGACAGATAAAAAGTCTGGTGTGTAGGACAAATAAGATACTAGGACAAACAGGAGCATTTTGTACTAACAAAAATTGGGATGCAACTGGTCCTTAAAATTAAAAGCAGCCTGCTGGAGTACAGCAAGAAGACAAAGTCTTGATATTCCACAACATGTAGTCTGTGCTTCAAGCTAAATCTCATCCTAACACCAAAAATTTACAGTTCATGCTCTCTGGAGAGCCCAAACTTTGATGTATTAAATCAACTGGAGTTGAGGAGGACCAGAAGATTCCAAGCAGTATCTACCTCTATCTTGCATTCCTTGCAGCCCTGGGTGCAATCAGCCTTTAGCATCAGCTCATGGCATAACTTTAGTTTTAATGATTTCATTGGAAGGCCTAAACACAGATTAGGCTTCCCAGTAATAGTGAGTAGTGTAGTTTGGATAGCTAAAGAAACATTCAATATAAGGCTGTCAGGAAAAAAAAAAAACAAAAAACAAAAAAACGAAAGATAAATGAATGGAATATTATAAGAATGGGTGAATACAAATATTCTATCCTGTTCTGAATTAAGTGGACTGAACATAGACCTGTATTTTCTAGTACTGCCTGGAGTTAAACCTGAAAACTTGAATATGTTTAGGGTTTAGGCCTCTATTTTATGTGTTCAGAGCATAGTCCTAACTCATTTCCTCTTTCTGAAAATGTTTCCATTTGGCTGACATTTCTATGACTTAGATCTGTATTATTTCAATAGATTGTGAGAGAGATGCAGGAAGTCAGCATAATATAACTGAGAAGCTACTTTAGATATTAGTCTGTAATCACTAATAACATGAAAATAGTCTTTTCAAACTTTGCCTACAAAATGCTGCTTCAGTAATTCATTAACTTGTTTTAATGAAACAACATCTCATTGCTATCTGGGAAGAAACTAATCTGCTTTCTAAAAAGTTTGCATAATGTATTGAGGAAGAAGTGGCTGTAGAGTCTGCTGATCAGTCTTTTGAGGATTCCACGTAGGCTGGGTAAACTTTTATCTAACACTATTGAGAAAACTATATACACACAAAATTGCCTGCTCAGGCATTTAGTACTGACTAAGGACAAAAAATGTTTAGGTTGCAATTTGCAGTCCTGTTTAGCAGCCACTGAAACCTTAAGTTTAACCAAAGAAAATTAATAGTTCCCCTCAGCTCTCAGTCATTGTCTATCTTTATCCAACAGAGATGTTGTATCAAATGTGGGGGTTACAAAAAGCATGTCATAATGACCCTTCATAGAGTCTGTTAGCAATGAGTAATCAGTGCATTGTAACATGTTATTACATATATCTCATATATATACACATTTATTTCACATATGCATATATATACAACTCACATATATATGTGTGTGTCTGTGTATGTACATGTATATAAACACTCTATAGATCACTTACAAGTTCTCTTTAAGAATGAGCATTTAGTTTACAATTCAATTGATTTAAAATAAGGAAGGAAAAAAAAACAAACCACAAGACTGGAAACAATTCCATGACAAAGCACAATACTAATTACCAGCTGTTTCCTCACCTTTCTCCCAGCTCAGAAAGCTGAAAGTTCCTCTAATGAGTACAGGGAAATAATACAATTCTGTATCTAGCTGCTTGGGGATTGTATATGGCGGTTTCCATATAATGCAGTGTTTGTATTCACAGTTGCCTCTTCTATGTTATGTCAATAAGAAGAACCTACTATTGACTCATCAGTGGTGACTCAGAACACTTGGATGGAATTCCAGATGTAAAGATGACAGGAAATTCCACTTGCAGGATGTCGTTGGCAGTGGAGATGCCTAATGATTAGTAAATTCACCTCAGAGCTTCCAGATAGCTGTAAATGTTTGTCAGGAGAAACGGTTGGGTCCAGATTATTGTAATACTGAAATCCTCTAAACCCAAAACATAACAGTTACCCCAAAAAAGTCTGTATAGTGCCATTTATAAATATTTCAGGAGCTAGCAGATATGACATAACATCTAGGGGTCATCCATGCAAAGCTCCGAGTGGCAGGTAGAGACAGGCAGCATCCTACAGCACAAGATCATCGTTTTAGGGAATTCAATCAGCTCTAGACTATAGGCAACCGGACTGAGCTACGTGCATGTATTTGTTTATATGAGAGGTAGATATCTAAGCTTCCACTTCAGGTGATGAGAACTACAGATCAATTCAGTTCATTAAAAATACCATCTAGTGCCTGTGGAGATGCAATAATACATCCTTAATAGGATCCAGCTGCCTCTCAGAAAGGAACAAATCTCTCATAGCTCTTGCATCCTGCGTGTCAGCCCTGTATGCATACCTGACCTACCTCGGGACATCTCCCACAGCATCAGGTGCCCCTGTTTAGGCAGCTGAAACCTGCCCTCCATGTCTACAGTGAAGGTTTTGACATGTGAATTAGATGTCTAAGTTCCCATTGCAACCTAGCGGAGATCAGTTTGTTGGCCTTTAGACACTAACAGGTGTCCTTCTGCCTCCAGCTACCACTGTGAGAGGGGCATGAATCACTCCTAGTTGTTTTGTTATACCTGCCAGTCCCATACTAGTATGTTTGATGGCCTAGGTCATCTCAAATTATACCAGACAACTGTCTGTGCATCTGAATGAAGCTCTTCAACTTACAAATTGTAAGAATGTGAGTTATTCTTATACCTCAGTATACGAATCTTGACCTGAATCCCACCTCTTAGATTTAACAAGGAGAACACCCACCCCTTAGAGCCCTCCTTTAATCCATGATTTCCAAATCTCTTACAATATCCACTGCTGCAAGATTGTAATCCAGAATCTCAATTTATTTAAATGATTGTTAAAATTACTTTGAATATATGCCCTTTCAGTGACATGTATGAGACAAGGCAATGATATTCTGTACTACAAGACGCAAATAATATATATAACTATAAGGTCATTTGGACTTATTCTCTCTGCAAAAAGTAACAGAATCATCATAAAAATTAGTGATTGTTGAAACTGGGCAGTTGTGCATCAGTAAACATTTGTGGTATAGATTAGACCAATGTATGTGTTTACTTGGAGGAATAAAAATGAGGAGGAATGGAAATATTGTGGATTAATGTAGCATGTAGAACTTAGACCACAAACTCTGCCACAGAATCTGATCTCATAGTACCACAGAAAGTATAGATCATGTTTTTCCAGACTTCTTAAAACAGGTGCAGGAACAAGGTGAAGAGGTCAATATTTTACGGGGGAAAAAAAAAAATTTATACTCGCATTCAAACCCTCAAGCCTTGAAAGAATTTAGAATGGTACCCACCTTCAATTCTGTGAAGACAATTTTTTCAGAGATCTTAAACCACTTGTACTGGAAAGTGGACCTTAGCATAATTTTTTGTTAAAAAAGTAATTATATTTTATTATCTATTGAAACTGTTCTCTGACAAAGTGAAATATTGTGAACTCACCTAGGATCTGTTCTGGGCAGAGATCATTTAACAAGACCATTAAAGTTGTCTTCAAAATTTTAGAAGATCACTCAGGCATAAACTTCAGTTCTGAATAAATTAATTTCCTTTTTTTTTTTTTTTAAGCACGTTATCCAGGCAATAAGAAAATCGTAAGTTTATAATATATAGGTATAAAAAGTATTATTACCATTTGTTAGAGAAAAGACTGCTTAAGATGACAGAGATATTGAATATTCAATTCCCTTTTAAAAGATAATTTTCATAACTTTACTATTAGAATGAAAAATAGAAGAAAATAAAGAGGAATTAGAAACATCTAATTTATTAGAATTTTACTAAAATATCAGATACTTGCGTTTCTTACACACTGGTTTTAAGCTCACACTGATTTTACACTGGGAACTAGTTTAATAAAGTTTAGATTAGAGTTATGTGTTTGACAAGCATTATGCCAGGTTCTGCCACATTCATAGCTTTCCTTTTTCTATGTCTTACCAATGTCACTTTCTTTAAACATGGTAGGACTGTACTGAACTACAGTAGGAAGGAAGACAAACTTCCCAGCAGACAGGCCCAATCCTGCGGCCACATTCACGTGTGCAGGTCCTCCGCTCCCTTGGAACTCTGCTGGGGGAGCTCATGCAAACCTGCAAGGTAATAGTCTAAATTTTCTCTCATTATATTTTTGAATATTCTGTATTCTCTGGTCCGTCCCCCCCCAACTTTTATGTTTCTGCTTGATGAATTTTTTTATTTTTAGCAGCTTGAAGGCACACTAACTTTTTTCTTTTTTTAAGTGACCAGTAGCAGATTGAAATTTTTGGCTGAAAAAGAGTCCAGCTTTCAAATATGACTGAGCATCATTTCTCTTTAAGGGACCAGCTGTACGGTCAAGAACCAAAGCACTGATTAGTAACTTTTGCAAATTAAGACCATCCAATTTTCCTCAGTAGCAATGATGTCTGTTCTTCTAAAACTCAATGTAAGACACTTGTTCCTACCCAGTCAACCAAGACTTCATGTGCAGAATGCCTGCTAGAATCAAGTCTTGCCTGTTGGTTACTGTTACAAGAAGATAAAATACATACTTCATAAAAAGAGAAAATTTATGTTTGATTTTAAGTTACACAGGCCAATTTCTATTTGGCTTGCTAGAACATACACTCTTGATAATTCTCATCTGCAGTGAGGATGCAGGTATGAAAAGGAATGGATGCATTTGACTTATCATATCAATATCACATGATCTGCATGTGAAAGATAATGATGTACGTTATTATGTCATTACTGATTCCAAGTCAAGCATTGAATAGGGGTCTGGGAAAGGGAGTGGTTTCTAATGTGGACAATGCTCTATCTTGCCACGGTTTGTCATACCATAGTGCTGCTCTTGTCCTACTGAGCAGTGCAATACAACAAGGCCTTAACTTTTAACTTAATGCTTTACTACTATCTGGGGATAAATTTAACCTTTATTAAATTTCATAGGGATGATTTTATTCACTAACTATTTACTCCTCCCTAGGGCTGACCACAACAACCAAATAACCTTAAAGGCACAAATCCAATCTACACTAGTATTTCAGTGTGTTAGTTGAATGTGTTATCTAATGCATCTCTGAACATAACTCCTGTAAAACCATTAATAATGCTATGATTTTTAATATCTTTCTTAAAAAGCTAGCTGATGGTTTTGGGTATTATGAGACAACCGTCTGTTTCTACGAATGGAACAAAGTTTTATAAATTGCATAAAATAGCTAGAACAGTTGACCCAAGCAAACCTGAAAGCCTCTAAAATATGCATGAAATTCCAAAGGGGGTCATTGCTTCACGTTAGCAATATTTTTCTTGTGTCCAGGAAGGAACTAAAGAGAATCACTGCTGCCTAGCACACTTGCAAAAAGAGTCTGAACTAAAAAAAAATATTTCCAGTTACACTTACTTGTTTCTAAAAGTGTTTCTAATGAATACTAGTGTAGTGCCTAAATTATCTTTTATACTATTAGCTTTCTCAGATTAAGTGGTTGTGAACTCTATGGAAGACAATTCTTAACAAATAATCAAAAATAGAAATAGGTGCAAGCAGTTAGAAGAAATCTAAAGAAAGAGAAGCCTTAATACACTTTAACTGTGAATTAGGCATGCAGGAAGCCTGCAAGCACTAATATATTTAACTATTAATTCCTGTGTACTTTAATTAAAGACAGAGCTGTATTGTTGTGGCTTGGGTTTTTTAATTTTTATTTACAACTTTTCTTTTTACTTGGAACTTTTTTAACTAAACATTACTTTTTTCCATTTCTAATCCCACAACTAGTTATGGGAAATGTCTTTAGATATACCTAGCAGACTCATATCTCACAACGTGGAGTACGGGGGTTTGTGTTTGCTGTTTTATTTTTTTCTTTTTTGGGTAAGTTATTATAAAGGTATTACTACCTTTACATTACACTATAGAAGTGCATAAAATGTCTTAACTATGAATGCTTGTCTCTGAATATTATGCATGATATTTAGCTACAGCTCTGTTTATGAATTCCATGTATGGCACTACAGAATGAATACTAAACATTTGTTGTTCACCACTTCCTTTGCTTACGCTGCATCATGATGATGCAAAACTACTTCAGTTTTCCCCTCCCCATATTCAAAATGAATCAAATGAATGAAGATCAGTAACATATCATCTGCTTGCACTTCAACTTCACTGATACTATAGACCATACCCATTATGGTTTTCAGGTCAATAATTCCCGAACTAAGAAGGATTAATAGGATTTATGACCCTCTTTTCAACTGCATGTAGCACAAGCAGTACTAATTATATTTTCATTAACCTCTGTGGCTAGCTCATGTTCTAATAATTTAGCCCTGTTATGGATTAATCCAATGTTTTACATGTTCAATAAAGTGAACACACAAACAAAAGCTATATAAATAAATCCTCATGGCCAAATCATGGCTACTCTAATGAAGAAATACTTGCAAAAGAGCCACTGCTTCTAGAATCATCCAGGGTCTGGCCCATTCATAGGTCCACTATATCTTGGCTCTCTGAATGACTTATTTCCTAGTCAAAGAGGCATTGTGGGGCCTAAATGTTAGATAAATCCAATTTAATTGCATAAACTACAATGCTAAATGAGTCCTGTGCAAGTTGCCTTATAATGGTGAAGTCCACATCTGCACCTCAGAAGATGTTAATGACACAGTTTCAAGAACTAGTAGTAAGCATGTCTCCTAAATGCATTTGGAAAACTGTGTATCTGGGAGGTATACCTGTACTGCATTCTGACCCCTTCTACTCACCCCTGTCTCTACTGAGTTACTCCCAGATATCTGTGTTGCCAGAGAGAATAAGGGGTACACAGGAGACACAGTTCAGCTGTCAGTAACAACAGGATTATTCAATATGACAGCCATTCCCCGCAACTCTCCATGCCCAAGCAGAGTCACAGCCAACAGGAGAAGCAATGCTGAATGCTGTTCCTGCAGTCGAAAGAGGAGCGGTGGCTGAATTCATCCCAGATTGTGCAAATTTCCAGGAAAGATGCTATCCCACAGCCACTCTTTTGTGCTGTGCTTTCACTCCTTCTCTGCTGCAGTTAAATATCAGCTCCTTAATAATTGTGGGGCTTTTGCTTATTTGACTAAAATTAAATGTATTTAATCTAAAAAGGGGTAAGGCAACAGATGCATTCCCCAGTCATGATGAATCTGGGATTTGAAAATAAATTGACATGGGAACCACAATAGCTAAATTGATAAGGAATTTAGAATTAATGTTTGTTATGTGAGAAGCACTGTATGCTTTACGTTATTTGTATTTTTAATTCAGTGCTAATGTCAAATACTGTCAAACATTCGATTGCAATATATGTTCACTGAAATAAAATATAGCTAAATACTGATTACAAACAGAATTAGAAGAGGTATTTTGAAGACAGTTTTACAAAGTATTTTTCTATCTGATGAGATATAGGGGAAGAAATCTCCAATTGCAATTGGGTTTGGTAAAACAGCAACTTCTCTTACTCTCATAGTAAGTGGAGTAAGTTTTTCATGGCGCTATTCCTGTGCTCAGAGAAAACCCAGAGGTACCTTTAGAGTACAGCTCATGTAACCTGCTTTAACCATTTACTTTAAGAACTGTTCTTTGCTAGCACTTCTTTTTGTCCACCAGCTTTAAAAGTATTGTAGGTTATTTATCTGACTAGCTGAGAGCTGAATTTCTGAAATAAAGTGAGATTAATCTCATCCCACTATCCACTAAAATATACTAAAATATAGGTAAAAGCTTAATCATTAAGCTTTTAAAATTATTTTTTATAATTTTTTTTAAATACATAAAAGTTTGGTAGCTTTAATTAGTCCTAGGTATTTTAGAGCATAGAGAAAATATCACCATCTGTTACTCATCTTAAGAAAGCAACTAGAAACTATTCCAGGCATATTCACTATTTCTTCATTTGTTTCACCCAAAGAGCTAAAGGAGTTACTTCTGGTCTTCTACTGCCCAGTAACCTCATCATGCCCAAATTCCTTCCCTGAATGAGCAACTTCCCTAAGACTTGAAAAAAAAAAATGGATATCTACAGTAGTATGTAAACCTAGACTATGGCCACAATAAAATGGTTGCTCAAGTTCTTTGCTTTTGTTGTAGCCCAGTGTTTACTCCTTGCTTTGTACTTTCACCAGCTGCTTGCAAAGGCTTTACCCTCTCCAGCCTGCTTCTGCTCCAGCCTGAGATTTCATAAGTTCCTCTTTAATTAATTTTATTTGAGGGATCGGTTTCTATGTTAATACTAAACTTACATAATGCTTGCATAGACTCTAGCTGACCAAAGCAATCAGGAACAATATGATTTTTTGATTCATTAAAGGTACAGCATCATAATTTACTTCTGTGATGAATGAGACAAAGGATATTTGGTTAAACACATGACCTGATTGTTACAAATTGTTTCACCTTGCTAACTCATTTCTGCAGGTAATCAGGCAAAATGACCCTCCAAAGGCCCTCCTTTTGATACAATGAATCAGAAAGAAATTAGACTGATTGAGAAATATTTTAATACTTCTTAACAGTGATCAAAGGACTTATTAGAACACTGCAAGTGACAGCTCCAGCAAGCAGATGACTTTGCTTCCTTCCAGTTATACTGAAAGGAGAGCAGGGTAAAAAAGGGACATACTTAAATCTATATTTAAATTGAAATCTAAGATACACCTTTAACCTAAGGCTGGAAGTGCACTCTGTATAAAAGTGAAGTTCATACAAATTCCCTTTCACTCTTCCAAACTTTTATAAGGTTGAAATAAGAAGTTTTATCATTGTTGCAATTTCTAGGACCTAAATAGTCTGCCAGACTCAGCTGCTTTTCCAGGCTGCTAATTCTTTTTGATATGAAATTACAGTTCAATCTAGATTATCAGTAATTCAGCTCACGTACCGCAGGCAAGTCCATCTGTTTCTTGAAGACAAAAAAGTGCAGATGTCAGTAGAACATAATGATAGAAGAACCATTACATTATGTCACACCAAAGGTACATTTCAGCTAACATGAACTGTTTAATCAGACCAACCTTCAGAGCTTCTTTTCTGCTGCTGTCTGACATGCCAATTGAATCCAGTGTGAAAATGGGTTTACTGGAAGTGTAAGCACAATCTTTATATCATTTTGATTATAGCTTCCAAGCTCTCCATCATTCTTGGAGTATACATTACTTTTGGAAGAGCTGCTCCAACTTCTTCCTTTCTTTCCTCTCCTTTGATGTTTTTTTTCCTGGTCATTGTCTAGATCTTTCATTGCCTGGGCTTTCTCACACTTTGATTTCTATCTCAATTGAATACTAGCTCCTGTGAACACTGTCTACAGTTCTATTTTTCCTAACTGCATTCCTTAACCAAAATTTACACTTTGGTAGAGTTTGAAACAAAGGATTTCTGACAAAAACAACCCAAAACCCCAAAAAAACCAACCTAACAAAAACAATCAATGGAGTGAAATAACTTTAAATACTTGGATAGCTCCAGTGCAGATGTCCTTTATTCATAGGGATATTGCTACAAATTGCTCTGCTGGTTGCAAAACTTGATTGTTAGCCAAAACAGGAATGATTTCATTTCTGTCACCTATTGGTATTAGAGAGATGCCCTACGAGCTGTCATGTCTGAATAACATTTCTTAGCAGTCACATACTGACATGAACACATATATTCTTTAAACAACCCAGAGTTTTTTCTGATGTCCTCAAAGGAAACAAATCTACCCTCAGAGTAACAGTGCTAAAAATATTATCCTAGCAGACAGAATAGTGTGTTGAGCCAATGTATTTGGATGAAGTTGGAATTTGTCAGCTTCTGCAATGGAAAATGATTATCAACAACTAAATAACTGGAGCATAACTGCTCTTTCATTGGTGTTTTCCATGATTTAAAATTCTAAATCCTGAGATGCTCATTTTGGTCTTCAGAACAATATTCTTCATTCTGGTGTTCCAGACATGAATATCATGGAGGTATAGAATGAGTAAATGACTAAGTCTTCTTATAGGCCATTCAAATATTTCTGGTGGTAGCTCTACTTCATGCAGAACCTCTAGTTTCCTTTACCATGTTTTTCTCCCAGTGATTTCTCAATTTCCAGCTGATACTCTTTGTTGAATCTCACTAAAGGAATACTTCATTTCACCTGATTCCTCATATCAATCACATATTTGTATACATGCCTATATCTCATAACATCATCTGCCTAATCTAAACCAAGACAATACCTTAAGAGAAAGTTAAATATACTGTTCTGGGTCATGTGTGAATGTCCTCAATATCCTGGACATCTCAACTGTGATTGGATGTCTGTGTTTAAATTAATGAATTGAAACCTAGATCTTTACTTTCCATCATGGGAGCTTAGACACCTACCTCACATGTTGCCATCTAAATTTAAAGTGTTTATACTTTGGAGCCAGATCATGGCCTGAATTTACTCTCTAAAATTTTGATCTGAATAGCTACTCAGATAGCTTGCTTTGTGTTTTTACACTTGTTTTAACCCAGCACTTACTGAAGCCAGAATGCGTACAACTATTGAAACAGTTCTCTTTTTCTTCCTTTGTTTTACAATATTTGAATCTGATTATGATTTCTCTTTCACTGCAGTCCTGTAGATAAAATTACTTCCTATCGAGTTAATCATAATTTGCAGTGTGAAAGCAGACATATCTTAAATACCTAGATAGCATAAGACAGTACCTTATTTCCATGACTATTTTAATGCTTGTTTGTTTGGTTTTTTTTCATTATAGTTAACATTTTTGCCACAAAATTGTCACTCTGTCTTAGCAGAAGCCTTCCTTTAGCTGCTACATGTTAAAGCAAGCATATTGCCACTTTCCTTTTTTTTTGTTCATATGGACAAACTTAAAAATATTTTACTTTCTCATTATGTGTAGTGTGTTCTTACTTCAGATTATTTATGCACATGTTAATCTTTCTACTTCTGCTGTTGAATTATAATAGATGCTAGTGGCTTCACAGTTTATCAGGATTTTCTTCTTGTACAAACACAGTAATAGCTGTGAAAGATTCTAAAGCTATGCAAAACTGGCAAGTATATTTCTATTCAATATGAACTGTGCAGAGTAAGAGAAAATATCTAAACTCAAGAGCTCTGTCCACTTCAATAACACTTATTTTTTTCAAAGTAATTTCATAAAATGCCTTATCCTGGTAGCACAGCCAAAGAACTTTGAGCAATGATATGATATGTTCAAATAATTACTGTTGTTGTACATGCAAATGAAACTGCTCCACATGCAATTACAGTAAGAAACTTTACAGTTGAAACAGATGAGAGAGAGAGATAGACACTTTTTTGAGAAAGACAGACATAAGTATATTCTAACTGAGAATGTCTAATTATTAGCTTTGAGCGCTTAGGCTTCCAAACAAATCCAAACAAGAAATAAAAAAATATTGATTCTTCTAAAGATTACTAATTTTCATAAGCAGACTCTCAGGACTGATAAGCCAGGAAATTACTTCAAATCTGTAGAACAAATAAAGCACAAGCAGTAATGGTTTATATGTACATACCTCCAGTCAATTCCTGAACTGTCCTCTATTGAGTAGGGAAGCTAAATCATCCTCTAGTTATTCACTACTGCTCTCTACTGAGATTACCAAAAAAAAGACATCTACCATCAATTGTTATGGTGCTGTTTATGTTTTGGGGAATTAGACTAAGACTACCCACACTTAGTGGCCATTAAATGGCAATGACAGTATTGAGAGAAAGTAAAAAATTCAGATACATACTTTAAGTACTTTAACTCTCATATTTCTTGAAACTTGCAAGTTTAACGTTTAGCTACTGTGTTTACTACAACACAAAGAACAAAAAGTGTGAATAAATTTCACTTTCCAGACTGTCAATTAACATACGTCTTTCTTACAAACAGACCTTAGAAAACCTATAAGGATTAAATTTAATTCTTCAGTTCTTGTAGGTGATACATCAATATGTTTTTTCTCACATTTAGATCCTTATTTGCATTGCTAAAGTTTCTACACTGGAATAACAGCAAAAGAATCCCAAAGACATTTGTATTATAATCTGGATAGGAGAACGTAGCACAGAATGTTTTGTATATATTCACTCCAACAAAACTGCTGACCTCAACTCCAGTTGAAACTCCAGGTTTCCAATAAACAGAGAAAATAAGAAGAAACTTCCAGAACAAGACTGGCTCATTTTAAATTATAAGTGTTTTCCTCAAAAAGCATTCAAAAATCAGATGGAAAGAGAGGGGAAACCTCAGAACAGTTCTTCCTCTGTTTTACCCTCTTTTGTTTTCCAAGCTTTTCTATTTTAGAAAAAGCTCAGAAAATCCCCAAAGAATGCTTGAAAATGCCAGCATTTCCTAAGCACTGTTAAAGACAGATTGTCTTTTCATTTTTTTGTCCTGTCAGGGCAAAAAATTTACTTTGTGAGAGGATGAGGTGGAAGTAGTGAGTTTTATGCCAAGTTTGAACTCTGGGAGAAAGCAATTGCTGACACTTGACTTACTTTTATTGTGATGCTGCTGATTGATAGTACTGGAGAGAAAAAAAACCAACAACCCACAAACAAAACAAAAAACACACCGACAAAAACACAGTAAATACTAAATGTTACCAGACAATGAAATTGCAATTATGACTGGAAATGTTAAGGCATGGAGTTTCCGTATGGATAATTTTAACATTAAATAACTCCTGGTCATTTAGATCTTGCATATAAATAATTACCAGTAATTACTGTTTGTATGTATCTTGGAAAAAGGAATTTGTGCCTGTTTGCAAACTGCTGGTAATGAGCAGACAGCTTCTAGTTCACTTGAGAAGGAAATTGAGGAGTGCAAAAGATCTGATGGGGTGGATTATTTCCCGTTATTTTCCTTTGATCAGATTTTAGTTTTAAATTAAGCTAATACCCTTTTTCTAATTTTCAGATGATTGTCAGCAAGTATAAATTCTTGCATCTATCCCCGATCTTCATCATTTGTTCAGAAAATAGATATTTTTAATGTTTTAATCTCCACTGATAAATCCTTCATCACATATGCCGTTCATTGAATTCCACCAATTTCCTTACGTTCCCAAGCCAGAGGGAGCTTAACAAGAGCTGACAGTAATGTCTTTGTGAAGTCTACTGACAATTAGGTTCTGATCCAAACCCCACTGCAGATGGAAACCCCTTCACTGTGACTTCAGAGGTTTCCATTGAGGACACCAAATGGGGCTATTGCTTTCTTAAGCTTTGTTAAAAGCTATTAATTGTTATGTAAACCAGAATTACCTTATTTCACCATTGTTCATTCATAAGAAGCCTTTTAAATAATTTTAATCCTTCTGTCATTTGTGCATATCTCTTACAATATCTGATCTGTACAATTGCTTTTATGTTTTACCAGAAGTATTAATTTCTGTATTTTTTATAAAATCCCACTTAATTTCCTGTCTTATCAAATTCAGTATCAGGCTAAGGAGAGATATTATAATGAAGTCCCTTAAAACTGAACCAATTTTCCCTGAATTTGATGGTGTGTTTATCTCTTCAGAAAGGGTGAGAGAAAGACAGAGTGAGTGAAAGAGAGATTTCTCTATTATTTCTTAATTCTCAATGGCATTTAAACATAATTTTACAGATTAAATTTATGTTTATAATTAAATGTATCTATATTTTCAATTTGTGAAAATTATCAGAATTCCTTTGTTGTTTTAGATAATTTCTTATCATATATCTAGTTTGAAAGCAGACTGAAAATCAATCTCTGAAATTGTATAAAAACTATTATAATTTAAGAAAAGTGCTTTCTTTCTTACATATTTCCTGCTCAATTCTTTAATATGGACAAAGGGATATATTTATTTGACCTAATGTCAGAGAGAGAAAAAAAAGACTGAGGAAGTTGAAATGTTTTGTGGTACTAAAACTCCAAAGCTTCAGGAAGTTTATTACTTAGTACTGTATGTTCTAATCAAGCATAAAACAGGAAAGTGACTACTATCAAAGGACCCATAAAAAGAGTTTATGATGTTTCAGATTCAGACAACATAAAAAAGGACATATTCAAATTAGAAACACTATTATAAAGTGTGATTCTATAAGGAATCTCCATAACAGACTTAATAACGTGATTAAAGAGACAAAGTAATAGCAATATACACAAGTACTAATTAGAACATTGAAACTATTACGCCTCATGTGGGAGACAAGTAATAAAATTCAAAGAATATTTGTAAGAAACACTATCAGACTAGCTTTTAAGTTTCCTACTGCCTCAGGCTGATTATGTGAACTTGTGGCATGTGTCGAAAATGTTTAAGCCAATCCATTTGGCCTGGTAATGCTCCTTTCTCTCAGTGTATTTTGCATCGTTATATTAAGATACGGTTTAGCTAAACTACTTTTCACAATGGGCCTATTTGGTGTTGTTAAAAGATTCAAAATGTATTGCTTTTATATTCAAGAAAGACATATTGCCTTAGTAATATCATTCAATTTCTTAAAAATTACTTGCTTTCTTTTTTGGTCTTGAACATATTACAGCTTTGGATGCCTGAGATAAAGTATCTTAAGTGTGAAAGGAAATATCTGAATAAATATTTTAAATATTAAATGGTAGGTGAAATATCTACTAATCAGGAAGTCTCACTGGATTTTGATTTGGATGAATAAATCAAATAACTGAATAGAAGTAAATTGTAAAAAGACATTACTTCCTATGATAAAGAACTCCTCCTTTCTGTTTCTAAAACCCACAAGGGTGATTCACAAGGAAAATGTAAAACAATGCCCAAAACATTCAAAACCATATATTGCATTTTTTGAAACAGTTACTACAAGTTAAATTGCTTTTATTTCAGTGAGTGACTGTATTGGCATCAAATTCACCAAGAACAAAGTGAAGTCTGCACTGAAGACTTCCTAATTTATTAACATCAGTAAGCTTCTCAACCTGAACATAATGAACTAATATATTTCAAAAGTGCTGAATGCCCAACATTTGGCTTCACAAGTATCTTCCTCTGAGCATGTTGATCTGTAGTTATAGTATATCAGGGCATAACTGACTAAAGCAGGATTCTGTAGACAATACTGCACATTTGAAAACACAGATACTTTCCTTTCAGAGTACTGGAACAGAAAAACAGAGTGATCATGTTCTTCTAGGGTATTGCTGTACACTCTTTAATTGAACTAACTCCTTGTTTATCTTTCATAATAACATGTAGGGAAATTTTCTCTTTGTAAGTGGCTATAGCATTTACTTTACCACTAAATCACTTGATCTTACATAACACTTCACCATGAGCATTTCCTTTCCCTTTTACATTTTTAGACAAGTTGCGATCACCTTGAACTCTTGATCCATAGTCTCTTCTTCATTTATAGAACATAATATTTCAAAAGACTTTGAAGTCCTTTAAAGCAGAGACCACATTCAATCACAACTTATTTTAGACTAATATTGTCTTCCCTATTTGATTTCAAATTCTTCCTTCATGAACCAGTTCTTCAACTTTAATATCAGCCTGAAATTGCAGCCAAATACTTAATGTTCTTGTTGTTTTTTTTTTCAAGTGGTTTATTCATTCATGACAAAAAAAAAATATTAAAAAAGCAATATAATACTTACAGGATACAAAATGGCCACTCCATGAAGTTGTTCGGAAAAAAGTCTAAATTACATGAATTCATAATTTAACACAAATTTAGGGTAATCCATAGAAACGTGTTCCTTCTAATTCATCTCCAGTTAAAAACAACTCTCATAATATTCTGGTCACAGCTGAATGAAACATGAGCCCCCAGATATACGAAATACAATTTATCTTAGATCATTTGTACAAGCCATGGGGACTAGAAGAACTGACTTGAGTACAGCCCCATAGTATCAAAGCAAGTGAATTATAGTCACTTTAGAATTTGCACAGTCACAAAACATCATATCTATGACAATTAAGTTATTTTCCTGTATTAAATAGTGTTTTATTGATGAACTGACACTTACTGTGTAAACTGCTGCTCTCCACATCACCACTAAATTTGACTCAGTCCTAAGGAAGATGATACCTTTTACTCTGAAATGTATTTGCCCAATTATTTTTAAAGTACTTCTACTGCACTAATGTTAAAAGGTTTAATAAATCTCAGTCCACTGTCAGAAACATTATCACCAGCCATTGTACATGTTTATTTTAACCCTCTAAGTCTTTCCTGCACAGCATTTCTGCTCAATTTTTCCTCCACTATTCATTATTAAAATAAATTGCTCTTGAATTCAGCTCAGCTGCAGGCAAAATAGTTCCATTCCAGGTGCCCATCAACTTTTTAAATCAATTAAGTTAATTGACAGCAGGTTTAAATATTTTCTTAATTATGATAGCAAACAGTATTTTTTAAAACAAGCCCATCCCTCCCCCCTCCCCCCCCAAAAAATGCTTTAGAGTTAACAAACAAACAAAATAATAAGAAAAATTCACAGAACAGAACCCTTCCTTGATAACTCTCATTGTTAAAAAGGCTCTAAGGGAGAAATCTACAAAGAAGGAAATCCAATGACAAAACAATTCTCTGTTTTTCTTTCAAAGTCACTTTGGAGCATTTTATCAGTTCACTTCAAAGCTGAAAACCAAGTTTGAATTAGAATAATCTGTAAACTACATTAGTGATGATTCAGTAAATGGCATTCTTTCTTCTGGGCAAATTCAGATCTGGGACAATGTTAAAGAGTAATATTGTCCATCCTAAGCACAGAGGAAATGACGTTTTGCAGGTAGTTGTTAAAGGATTCTTCATGTGATATTCCTGTTCCTTGCATCAGTATTTCCATCGTTGCCTTTCTGCAGATTTTTCAGCATGCCTCATTCCAGCATACTGCAAGGTTCTCTGTAACACAGTTGTCTCTCTTCTGTTGGATGGCCATACCAGACTGTGTAACAGTAGCAGAATTTTTGTTAAAAGGTTCTCAGTTAGGCTAGAATGTGTTTGAGCAAAGTACTGAAGTATTCTGGTGTAATCAAGGTTAGCAGGAATCAAAATACATAAATTTCCATTCTGTGCAAAATTTTAATATTGGAAGAACATTTTCCTTCCAATTTTCTTCTAGTTTAGATAAGAAACATTTTTTTCTGAAGTGAAACTCAACATTTTTGTTTCAGTTTGAGTCAGTTAAGCATTTATTTTCAATATTATACTTTTAATTCATACATTTTTATATCTGAACTGAAGTTCTAATATTATAGTAGTATAACCAGTATTAGATTTTAGGAACATAATATCAAACATAATGTACACATACATCATCATTATGAAATAAATAAAAATGGAACTGTCAAAATGAAGCATTTTGGCTTGATCAAAGCGTCATATTTTGACTTTGCATTGCAAAAATTCCTCTAAATTAACGACCCCCTGCAGATTATTTAGATCACACTGAAACTGGCTCTCTTGATGGAAGTTTTCCATCAAAACTGTTATCAAGCAGGGCTAGCAAAGAGGCAGCACTATGAGGTCAATCAAGTGCTTAGCAGAGCTTTTTATTATTAGGTTGAAGGTGCCATATACAGCTTGGCTAACAGTGACAAAGAGATATGGACTGTTCTTATTTTTATTCTTCTTGTCTTAGCAGGCTCAGGCAGAACCATAACAAGCTAACAATAGGGTGACTTAGACATATTTCTGTAGCATGCACTCCTCTGAGCAACTTTAATGCTTTTGTAATCTAACTCAGCAAGATCAGAATTCTGGTTTGCCATTTCTTACATTAATCACACAAGGAAAGCATTCCCTTAAATAAGGTAATTTTTAATTTGATCATTAGGAATCCTTAACATGATCAGCTGCATACAGACATACTGTGATTTGAAAAGACAATGAGAAAATATATGTCTATAAGTATTTATCAGGGCAGTACTTATAAGAGTAAGGCATGCATGGTAAAGTCATAAATCTGGGCTTCTATTTTTTTCAGAGAAATATCACCTATGCATTCTTACTTAGCTTTCATCCAGTAATACTACAGGGCTATCTTTGCACTGATGGAGAACACATGACAGTTAAAGCATACATATTGGTTATCATTAAAAGTTGATGGCACAGTTTTGCAGAAAATAACTCATTGATCATAACTATGTCTAAAGTCATTATCCATCCCTAATAATTTTATGAGAAAAATTACAATGATTTATTTTACAAAAATCTATGGAAAGTTTCCAAGAATTTCACATAAGTATATTTAAGGAAAGGCTTATGAGGAAAGCTTATACTATAAAACACAAGATTAGGTAATTACTGCAAAACAAGAATTACCTCTGCATTTTGCAAAAAAAAAGAACAAAGTGCACCAAAAAAAGTATTGGGACTTTGTTTATTTACTTGTTCTTCAAAACTTATTCCATTGTCTACAAACTTTGCCGAAGCATACTTTATAATACATGTTCATTATAATTTTCAGTAGTCAGTATGTGCTGTTAAAGATGCCCTGAAGAGTGAAATTCCAACTTTTTTACAGAATTTGTGTCAGTGGGTGGCCTTTTAATGACTGTAGTTTTCCAGCCTCTAATGTCAGTAACTTCATTTATTAAATTTTTTTCTAGTGTAAAGTACTTTGACTTTGTTGCTGCTTTTGCATTTGGATATCTGGAGGTGGGAATGGCTAAAAAAATCTATAGATTTACACAAAAGCTTGTGAAGAATTATCTATTTTGCTTTAGCCAAACGGTGAGGGGTTTTTATTTTTTACTAAACAAGCTAAATGCTAAGACAAGAACAGCAATCTTGTTGTACTGATAGTATAGTACCTTACTCCATATTCAGTCATGCCTTTCTTTTTCCATTTCTAGAGAAGAGAGGATTTGATCAGACAGATTCCACAATTTCAGTTCCCACTGAGTTTAAAAGGAATTTTGTACACAGAGAGTCTACAACTGAAGTCACAAGTTCCTGAAGCCTATGATATACATAAAAGGATGAGGAGACAACAGCAACCAATATTTTAAAGGAAACATGGCATACATTAATTACTGAGTATTTCAAAGTTTATGCAGTAGTTATTCATCACTCCTGCCTCTAGGTGTCCAAATGTTAGCCATCTAGTCTAAGCTTGTCATCTAAATTTCTTATGTTTGGGGAAAGAGAAAAAAAAATTCTCCAGAGTCACACTGACCCCCTTCTAAAATGGCTTTAGAAAAGCTGGTATAATAGTAATGTCTGAGAGTGTAGTTCCATGCTATATTATTTTTCTAATGTCAAAGGTGGCCCACAAGGTTACTATCCTCTTATCCTTGTTCCTGGTTCCACACAGTCATTTATAGTCCTCAGAATTGTGTTCAATTAAGTTTTTAGGGGAGAACTCCCAAGGAAGGTTTGCTTTTGTTTATAACTTTCATCATTCCTAGTCCAGTTTATGTCACGCTCAGACAAACAGTTAATTCAGCTGAAGTTGTGAATTGTGGTAGAAATGACAGGACAGTCCAAGAAGTATGAGGAACCTCTTAAGCTGCCCTTATCACTAGAAAAAAACGTAGAATTGAAGCATGATTTGATACATGTGAGCATGCAGTACCATGGCTGTCCATGCTGTAGAAATCTATTTAGAAAATTTTTCTCTTCAAAGACTGTGAAGAGTTGGCTAGCTGCTGTTTTTTCACTATGACTATTGCTGTTGTCAATAGGGTTAATAAAGAAAGTACAGAACAAATGCAGTATACTCTAAGCAGAACTTTTGATGTGGTTAATCTATAAGCTTTATTTTTCCTGCTGGGTCAGTCATGTACAATAACTGAAGTGGTTAGTAAATATGAAAGAAATATTCCATTGTTAATTATACTGTGAACTGAGTGTGACAGAACTATCTTATTGTTTCTGAAAAATCTAAAATTGGCCACTGTTTAACTAGAAAATAATTTCCTCCAAATTGAGTCCTGCTTTACACTCCTGCTCACTGCTACCATAAAGTCCATCACTGACAGTGACTGCCACTCTTCTTCAGTTCCAAGGAATGATAGTATAACCCATTCTTTTTATTGCACCTCTGCAATAAAGCACTTTTTCATATTGTAAAGACAGTTTCCACCAATGTGGTTTCTTCAAAATGTTATTACATGCTTGCATCATAGAAGCGTGACAAACCCTAAATAACATGTAACTATCAATGCATGTTTTGCAAATCATGACATTTACTTATCTAAAAGATTTTCTGCTTTCAGCTGCATTATAGATTGTTCTAAAAAAGTTGGTCAGCTGTGGCATTTGGCTCTTCATTAAGCAGTCACTGAGTTTCTTCAGGTTGCAAATCCCACCCCCTGTCTTTTTCACAGCATCTGGTCTATGGTAGAATCACTCAACAATTTCTTAGAGATACTTTTTTTTTTTTTTAATTTATCAGGTTTATTTGTATAATATGAGTCAATTAAATTTGCGTAGAGCAGATCTCCACTACTGGGATTCTCTTCTCTGAGTCCTCCAATTTCCCTATAGGGTTTTAATACCTGATGATGATTGTTTTTTGTAATTAAGATTTAAGTACCCAATCCCCCAAGACTTGTCATACAGAGAGCTGCCACTCAAGCGTTCAGCAACCCTTTCAGGCGCACCCTCTCTTTGTCACAGTCTTTTTCTAGCATCCGAGAGTTTAGAAGAAAGCCTTTTGTTGAGCAGTGCTGTATTTCATCCCACATATTTTGCTAATCCACACCATACCCTAGCTCCAGTTTACCTCAAACTACTAAAAGGGCAAAGTGATAATGTCTCTTTTAGCAGCTGCCAACAGCACGTCATGGGAGTGAATAAGGCTTCCATTTGACTGAGTAAAATGAGAGACTGCTCTGTCAATTCCACAGTTTATTCATACTCTAAAAACTATAAAAATATCTAGTAGCCTAAAAATCAGTTGCTGATACAGGTTTGGTTCTTGCACAGGTTCACAACTCATAAAACAAGAAACATGGCGCCAAAGTCAGAATGTTTGTGTTTGGGGGTTTTTTTTCTCCATTGTTTCAGTCAAGACATGAAGAGAGGCAGGGCAGATGCACTCAACCACAGCAATATGCAAAGGGAACTGGAGGTCAGTGAATCTGTATGCAATCCTAATCAGTGATGCCAATCATGGTTTCGTACCACATAATTTTGCTTCTGATACGCCAAATAACACTTAAATGCTAAAATAAGACATACAGAAAAGCACCTTGGTTGAAGTACTGTTTTAGCCACAAGGAGAACAGAGGTCATCAGCACCCAGGAGTAGGGGCCTGGATTCATCCTGAGGTCCCCAGTTGTGCCAGAAACATAAGCTATGTCTTATTAGCTAGCAGTGTGGCACAACAAGAATTTATCACTAAGCAAAACAGACAACGCTGACGACCTGGCATCCACGCTGTACACATCTCGGGAGGTTTTACTTCCAATTAGCTCTAGAATAGCCCTGCAGACTAAATATCTACTAGTGTTTGGATCATGTTAGGTTACTTTCTATTGTACGACTCTTGGTTTACTTTCATTTAAAAGGAAGCCAATCATGTAGGGTGATACTATATTGTGGTTTGAACCAGACCTATAAGTGTAAGATTTTTTTTTCAGAAGTGCACTCCTGATCAAAAGTGAAAAGCTACTAAAGGCTAATAGTGTTCAAAAGGCTAGAGAGCACACATAGCAGGGGGAAAAAAAAGCTATATTTTAAATCTCTTAAACTTGGATCCCCACAGACACTGTGGCTGTGTCATCAGTATCAGCCTTTTAAAATCCCCAAATAGAGTATTAATAAAGAATTTCAAAGTAGCTAGATTGATTTAATATATCCCTTCCTGTTTTACTTTTAATTTACCATGCCACTAATCTATCAATCTAATCCTGCACTCATAATTATTTGTTGACTTTAGTAGAGAGAATTAATTCTTTACATCTTTCAGGCTCTTTAAATGATAATATATTTCAAATTTAAAATTACCATCAGGGTAGCAGAGCTCCAGGGGAATGCATGAAAACACCTCCTTTTGTTTGATAGAACCTTTAGACATATCACATGCTACTCATAATGAGTTGCCTTTATCCAGATTAGATTTAGAAAAACACTTTTTTTTTTTTTGGTCACAGATTTTGCAAACAGAGGGTATCTAATTAGAAACAAGTTACATATTCAGCACTTAGTGTCAGTGCTTTAGTAGCAATGTGATAAAAAAACTAAGAATAACCCAGGGGAGATCCAGAGAATCTGTGCCAACAGTGTTCGTGGCTTCACAAAGCACTCAGTCACAAACTGTCAAAGAGAAAAAAAAATGTATGTAAGTTTGTGTATAATACATTTTGTTGAAAATATGCTAAATAGCATAGCATATGATTTATCTTAATTGTCATTCTCTTCAATAGCATGTGTCATTGATCTTACTTTTCTTCCCAATGTGTATAACTTGTCTTTGTTATTTCACTATGTATTAGTTGCTTGCTTAGTCCTAAATTCAGTCCTGAGCTATTGTAACTGCTGTTTACATGTTCATTTAATATAATGTACAAAGCAGACAAATCAGACCTCTAGATAAAAATCCTTATCTTTAAGTAGACATGGTAATCCTTCAACTATCTGCATCATGTCGCTCAGGACACTACCCTATATAAACTATCCAAATCAAAATGATTCGTTTCAGACAGCCTTTATTTTATATAGGCCTGTCCACTGAAGCAGCAAGAATGGCATTCTTCTCAACTAACTTTAAATGTTTATGTGTAACTGAACTGTCTTCTCATACACAGCCTATAGAGGCTTTTAGGGTCTTTTTTCGTCTGTTCCTGGCATAAAAGTCCATCTTAGCAGAAAGATGAACTGCTCTCATTACTCTACATGCAGTTATATGGAAAGC
The DNA here is from genome assembly GCF_000737465.1 of Haliaeetus leucocephalus. Classification (NCBI taxonomy): domain Eukaryota; kingdom Metazoa; phylum Chordata; class Aves; order Accipitriformes; family Accipitridae; genus Haliaeetus; species Haliaeetus leucocephalus. Next base: position 5,995,107 of record NW_010972898.1, read on the forward strand.
ATCTATAAGGAAAAAGACCTCACATGCTCATGCCTAACTGGAGGTATCTAAATTTAGGACAAATGAAAACTAGCCAAAAATCCGTCTCTGAAGTGCAGCTGCTGCAGCAGAAAGGCTTTGAGTCACAGCAAGATCATAGCAAAATCTGGCGTTCTAGATGTGATTCGATGTCAATATAATTAAAAATCTTTGGTAATTTATTAAAAAAAGGAGAAAGTTGACATTATTTTCTACAAAAGGGCAGGTTTTATTGGTTTGGTTTTACAGTGATTCTTCTTGAAGAATTAAATTCATCTAGATGATAATTTGAAAAGAGTCAAGAGAAGTCTTAAAATCAGAAAAATTTAAAGCAATAGTGGGTATGGAGAAATATAGGGAAAATTAAGAAAAATACATTTTTTGTGTTAATTCATTCATCGCAACATATTTTATTTTTAATTAATTAAAATTTTATTACTCAATGTGACTATATTTTTTATTTATTTGTCATTGTTTAAAAGTATAATCTAAAATACATGTTTAGCTTATGTAACCCAAAGCACACACACTTTGTATCGGTGCATAGGTCCTGTACAAGCATTGATAAGGATGGAAATATTATATTCAAGCTCTCTGCCTGAGGAAAAGTAACAGCATTTTTCTCTTTTAAGTATTACATAAGATAACTTGTGCTTATTTCAAAGTTCAAATTAATCATTATTGCATATTTCCTAACAAAAACAAAAATTAAAAAAAAATAAAAAAACAAACAGAAAGAAAATAAGTCTTTGTTTATCTAGAGTTTAAAATAATTTGGCAGTTTATACCAGATTAGAAGTATCAACTGCTTAATCCTGCATAACAATGTGTATTTTCCCTGTTACAGGTTTGAAAATGAATGTAGCACTAAACCTGTTTCACATCACCTGGCTGTGCATTTCAGGTGACAGAATGGCAGAACAGTGAATGGCAACATACAAAACACATTCATAGACTTCCAAGAGATCAAAATAAGAGCCTCTAATGCAAAATGAAAATTCTTTTTGTGAAAACCACTGTTTAATGTGGAATATACGTCTTTTATTGTACAGCCTGTATGGTTTTGGTTTGTTGGTTTTTTTCCCCCCTACAGATGGTCTTTATGGAAATATGGTAAGACCCTAAATATATGATGCATTAAGTTAACACTCAGTTCCTACAGCTTCATTTCCAGTCTTCTGTAGATCCACAGAAGAGTAAAAAGTAATGAAACAGGAAAGCCTTTTAAATTAAAACCATTGCTGTTTTGTAACTTAACATATCTTTTCACCTCAATATAATTCCACCATGTGAAGAATAACAAAGAGCTATAACTAAAAATTCCAACCTCATATAACTTAGTGTTATGAGAAAATATTTGAGTTTTCTCTTAGGCAATCCAGAACTAATTCTCACAATGAAGGTCTTGCTAAATTGGTACTGAAGTATGTGAAAGACAAAAATTTTGCAATAGATGCAAGCACACCAAGAAATTTAATTTACAAAACACCTACCGTAAATTAAACTAAATGTTAGAAGTGCTTAGGCAATACAACTGTTTTCAGGTAAAACATTCTGCCAGAGTTATCCATCTAACAAGCATAGTTAATCTTACCAGGAGATTTTAAAGATTAAGAAAGGTTTAAGAGACTGTTCTAGAGCTTTAACAGGAAAAAGGTTATAAATGTCTAATGTTTTTTCCTTACATTTTCCTGAAAAGTCCTAAGGCTGTTGATGATTGAATCTAAATATTCCCCAAACTTTATGATACTTCTAATCTAAATTTTGCACATTCATGAACAAAAAAAAAAAAAAAAAAGGGCACATTATATTCATGCTGCTAAAGTAAATATATTAATTAACTCTTAAAATATTTGGGCTTCATTTTCTGCCAAAAGTTGAGGAGGGTGAAATGGGAGATTGGACATGTGCTTGGACATGTGCTCAGGAAGAGGAGTATTAGAACTTTTAATCTGTTTGTCCTCTTTACTCCTCCTTACTTGTTCTTTTGGGTACTGTTAGAAACAAGACAGTAGGCTAGATAGATCTTTGGCTTGAATTAGTATGACCATTCATATTTCTTTATGTTCATACCACACTTTGGATTATATCAAGTGAAGCAAGGTTTTGTAGGGACAGCCAATGTTTTTGGAGTAGCAGATGTAGAATTTTGAACAAACAAGACTTCAGAAGCTTTGAAAAAGCTTTGAGTACTCAAAAGCTTCTTCAGAATCAAAACACTTCAAAGTAAATATAATTTAAGGACAACTGTTCTAAGTTGAAATTAGACAAAAGTGTGGTTAGTAGCTGAAGCTGAGGGATAAATTAGGAAGGGAAGAGAGAGAAACTAGGTGTGAAATATTTGTAAGCTAGATGGAATTTATTCAATTATTCTTTTCCAACATAAACTGTAGGGTCATCTGCCCCAGGTTAGGCATTTAGTTATTCTGATATCTCTTATAAGCACTTCTGCATGGCAATACACTGACCTAAGTTAGAATGAGATGAAAGTCCATCTGATTATGTATATCTAATTTTTAGACTGGAAATTGAAATGCCTCTTGTAAGTATGCACCTTATTCAGTATTCTTAATTCCTTCCTTCATACAACAGAACAACAAAAAAAAGAACAGAGCAGCAAAGAAACAGTTTCCCCATCTCTTTTAAGCTTTAACAGCATTAAAAAAAGTTCTGTATTCAGAAAACACAAAATTCTCCAAATCCAGTAAAAGGTGGAAAATAATGCTTTTCTTGTATCAGAATATTCTCTGTTCCTAACATAAAGTAACTAATGAAGAAAAATATTTAGGAAAATAACATTAAAGTTTTTGCTTTACAGAAGTCGACCTGAAAACTTGAATTTTGGTATCATCAGTTCCAAGCAAGCTTCTGGGTTACTGGCTCCTAGAGAATGAGTATAGATCTCTTTTGTAATTCAGTTCCTTAAGAGAACTTTTTACTGCCACATATATTTTGTATGCTGAAGTCTAAGGCACTGTTAAAATAGAAGACAGTTTCAGATTTGCTAGGACTTCACAAAAGAGACAGTATAGCCTCATAAGTAGCAGGGCCCTGGCCAGGATCACCATATGGAGGTTCAGCTGCTGAGGCTTCCTCCTCTAACCCTTACAAATCATTATGAGTCAGATATAAATTTTGCTATCCATAAATAGATGCTAGAGGTTCTGACCTCTTTTTAGTACGTGCAAGAACTCTGCAATAGCAATAATAATTCTTGCTTGTAATACTAGTGCAAAAATTATAAGCCGTATTTTCATTCCAGGATATGAATGTTTTTGATGTCCCTGACAACAGAAGTGTGTAAAGATAGTTTACTTCCTACCTGAATAAAAAGTACTAATGCAAAGTATTTCCTTTCCTAGGCAGCACATTGGATGTCCTAGCTATCAGAAAACTGACCTAGTTGATTGATATGCAAGTAGTGTTTTTCTGACACTCACCATTTTATATAGGGAGACCTTGAACATTATTTGAATTATACTTCGAGAATCCAGTTTTGATAAAATTGGCATCAAGATCAAAAACTCTGCTGTGAGTAAGAAGAAATATTCCAGTTTCAAACAATTTCTCTAGTATAACATATTATTTGTTCTTATGAATCTGAAATTTAAAAAAAAAAAAAAAAGAAAATCTAGAATCTTCAATCCTCCACCACACTGAAAGCTGTTTGAACCACATAAGTAAATTCATTTTCAGGACATTTCAGATTCAACCTTAAAATTCCAAAAACCTTAAAAGTCTTAGAAATAATGTAGCTGTCAGGATTTTCATTAAAATGTTGGGGAAAAAAATGTCAAAAAATACTCCTTATAGCCATCTTCCCCAATTCTTTCTGTCTTTAAAACACATATAGGTTTTGTACCTTCAATAGTATTCACAGGAGATGGCAGCAAATTTGTTACCTTTGAGACATGTGATGTATGTACTTCCAAGTCACCAAAGGAAAAGCCAAGAAATATAAACAAGTAATTTCTCTCCCTCTCCCCCCCCCCCAAGTCAGTTTAGTGAATACTTTGAGGAGAAAAGGTGCTCAAGCATGATGGCAAATGATTCAGACATTCTTAAACACTGGAGACTTACATCTAATTTCCAAAGTTTGTCACTCAGAAACTTTAATTACAATGTTAGGAAATTAGCACTTTGCATACTGTAACATAATTCCCTATAGGACTGTGAAACTATATCCTGCCATTGATCTGGTCTGCACATGTAATGATGGCAGAATATGTTATTTAATAAGAAGTGAATATTTAATTGTTTACACAGTGAATAGCACATTTTAAATGCCACTACAATATAAATAGTTATGATAAAATTGTAGTTAGAGAAGCAGTAGCTTAAAAAAAGATTAGTCTTGTTCAAAACAGGATAGGAATATTTCAGTAGTTTTTCCCCAATATTGCAGGCTACCTTAATATATTCCTAGCCTTGTGCGAACAGATAGAACTTAAAATTATTTCTTGTAAGAAGGTGTCAGGCAGACACGAACTTCTAGTAATCTCCAAAGAAAACAAAAAAAATGGAAGTATGCATTCATTAATGTTATTCCTACAATTCAAAGCACATCTGCAAATGGTGGTATTATCTAACACTTCATACAGTCTAAAATTCTGTGCTTTTTCTTTTTGGTCTTTTGTCCACTTCCCTGAAAAAGGTAATAAAAAAGCAAGAGAGGCAAGACTATGGAAAAAGTATAACAAACTTGCTCACTGCAGTATTTAACGGGAAAATGACCAAACAGAAGTGGAGAGAGGGTAATGAAACCAAAAGCTATGGGAAAATGATGAAAGACATTAAACGCTCTGACGTTGTGTAACAACTGTGGGGAGTCAAAGATCTTACTGCTGGAAACACGTACATCTGAACTATAGCAACACTTCCATACTGCTGCAATCCATTTCCTTCATATTGTTTCACTCTGCATGGGAGGAACTAGTTATAACCTTTTTTTATGTTGTGTGAGGCATCACATTAAAATACAATTATGTGTTTGTGAGTTCAATTTAAAAAAAGACCTGTGGTTTAATGCTGCCTGGAGCAGGCTGACAGACATGTAGGTGGAGAATATGTGGGAGGAAAGAGGAACACTACACACACAAAAGTATACTTGAAGTATGAACAACATTTATTTTTGATTCAAAACAGCTCTGTTAGATTGCAGGTGACAAAAAGGGACTGTACTGCTGGGAAAACACTTCATTATGAATTCTATTTCCTACCTTTTGTGGTCTTTACTATTGACATCTTTGAATCTAGTTTTAATGACTTGAAATAAGAATAGAGTTCTCAAAAAAAAGTACAACAATGAATGAAAGTTTCAAGAATATAATTAATTCTTAACTTGTCATATACCTGTCCTGTGCTTCATACTTGCCATCTGAAAATAAATATCCTTGTTACTTCATTATTATTATTATTATTATTATTATTATTATTATATTTGAGATAAAGTTTAGTGGAATTGTATTTTATAGTTTTTAGAATACAGAAAACAAATCTTTCCTTAGGAAAACATCAATATTGGAAAGTTCCTGTTTAACTCACAAAGAATTCTAGGTCCTTTCCTATATGCATTTTTGTTGCAGTTTTGCCAATGAGAAAAAAGATCCGTTTCTTCCTTCTCTTCTTCAAACCTGACTCTCTAGGTGTATTCAGAGATAATTTACAATATGCTGTATATATATTCATTCAACATGTAATAAACTTGTACATGTAGTCATTAAACGAGAACAAATACCAGATTCTGCACCTGGGATGGCATAATCCTAGATGTACACGTAGACTGTGAGGCAAGATGCTGGAGTGCAGCCCTGTAGAAAGGGAGCTGGGAGTTTTGGTTGATCATAAGCTCAATATGAGTCAACAATGTGCTCCGGCAGCCAAAAGGGCTCACCGCATCCTGTGGTGCATCAGGCACAGCCCAGCCAACTGGTCGAAAGAAGTGATTGTCCCACTATACTAAGCACTGGTTGGCCTCACCTTGAGTTCTGTGAGCAATACTGAGCTCAACAATGCAAGAGGATATAAAAATATTAGAATGTGTCCAAAGGAGGGCAACAAAGATGGTGGAAGGACTAGAAGGGATGACTTATGAGGAGACGCTGAGGAGACTAGCTTCGTTCAGCTTAAGGATGAAGAGACTGGACTGAGGGGTGACCTCATTTCTGTCTACAACTGCCTTGTAAGGGGGAGAGGAGACAGAGGTGCTGATCTCTTCTCTCTGGTGATAAGACACAAGGAAATGGCTTAAAGCTGTGTCAGGGCAAGTTAAGGTTGCATATTAGGACAAAGTTCTTCACTGAGAGGGTGGCCAAGCACTGGAACAAGCTCCCCAGGGAAGTGGTCATGGTCCCAAGTCTGCTGGTGTTCAAGAAGCATTTGGACAAGGCTGTTAGATATATGGTTTAACTTTTAGGTTGTCCTGTGTGGAGTCAGGAATTGGACTCAATCCTTGTAGTCCACTTCCAACTCAGGATATTCTATGATTCTATGAATTATTTTTAGAAAGACGTTAGGGAAAAATGATCTTACAGATTTGATCTTGCAAAACATGTCCAGTGCTTATGAATGGTACATTTTTCCTCCAATAAAGAGGAAATAAATTGGTGTAATTCAGTAAGATGTCAGAGTGTAAACAAATTTAATTATTGTAGACCTAGATACAGAGAAATGTAACAACAGGTAAAACGTTTAAATTAAGTGACATCAGATCTACTTGATGTAGTTGATGTTGAAATTGATTGTGCAATATTACTTTCAAATTCTTCAATGCTTGTATTTACCATGGACAAGTCTAAAAAGCATAGTTTGTTTGTATTTTGAAGCATACATTTGGAGAAAAGGGTAACAAAATTGAAATGATACCCTGTACATTTAGGTGTTAGAAAAATAAGACTGTTCAAAAAATACATCTTAACTGCTATAATTCCATTTGCAGTGACGATGAGAAAAATAAATGTAGTGAAATATTAAGGAAACAAAAATTAAAAACATTGTAATATAAAGAGAGATACTAAGAAAGGTGTCATAAGAATAGTCTACATGAGGCTAAGTTCTGAATAATTCTAAGATTTCATTGCAGGTGAAATGAGAATATGCACTGAAATTTGCCTAAAATTCCTTCACACTAAGCACAGATAGGGTCCTATAAGGTATGTTATTCCTCATACAGCTAGGTATGAGCATCTATGAGTTAAAGCAGTACTCACTGGGATGGCTTCAAGAATCACAGCTGGAGATCCAACTCCTGCCAAACACTGTTGTCATTAAGTTTTGCCCCATGGAAGAATAAACCACCCTTCTACCTTTCCTGGATATTCAGCTTTTATAATACCCGTGAAAAATTCCAAATGTGACTGTGTAAATAAGTAGACAATATTCATTTCTGAAGTTCTTTTCTTGTTGGCAGACAGGGAAGGGGAAAGTCAGTTAATAACTAATGATTAATGATGACACATGTCAAAAAAGGATTTTAGCATAGGAAGAAATCACAGTGGAAAGGGCTTTACTGGGAAGTGGCAAGGAACATTTTTCTTTTTATAAAAGAAACAGATGTTCTGTAGTGAGAAAATGTAACTTAAGAATTGTACTTTCCAAAACCCAGAGACAAATGCTTTGGCAAACAGACCACCTGAATAGCAAGAAATCATCTTTCAAAGTGAGACATCAGCAAAAAACAGACATTAATTATCCTGATTTCACAGATGGCTCTAAAGCCATAAAATTTTACTTGGTATTTTAAAAATCCTTCTTATTTTATCAATTCTTTTAACTTTTTTTTTTCCACAGAATTTAACATTCTGCAAAGAACTTATATGTAATATGTAAATCTACCGGAATGTTATTAAGGAAGAAAATTCAATTTTGTAATGAGATTTCTACGTTTCTGCTTTAGAGATAGAAATCAAAAAGCACTTAATATTTCCTCTTTTCTAAAATCCCTGACTCCTTTCTATACTTTTAGTGACATTGTACAAAAGATAGGGAATTATTTCTTGTACTGCCACGACTCCCATGAAGTCAAACTAAATGGAATTGTTCTTGCTTACATTAAGATTGAATTTGGGTGCTAATATTTAGTTCCAGTAAATGTAAGCAGGCATTCCCTCTTTTTGATTCTTTGCACATTACAAAAGAGGCAAATTACTTACCACTCACATTATTTTTGGGAAGGTTCTTTGGTTTAACATTTCAGTGATTCTACCTACCATTATTACAACTAAAGCACAGGAAAAAGTGTGAAATAACATTGTATGAAAATAGGGTGGTAGATGGAACAATTTTGCTTCTCTTTTTTTTTTTTCAAATTCCAGCATAAACCACTTCTCTAATGTAATTGTATGTACAGATGATAATTTTTATTGTATTATTAATTAAATTATTTTTCTACTGATAAAAGTATGCATTTTTTCATTATATGGAAACTCCAGGCATAAGTTCAGCTAGTTTATACATTTGTGATAATTTTTATTGCGTTTATGATGTTAGAATCCTATACAGCAGCAATTAGCTTGACTGAAAATGTTTGGGAATCTCTTCATTTGTGTAGGTGATAATCTCTGTTTAAAGTACCCCCTAGTTTTGGAGCTATGTTTGGATTATTTCTGCATATTGCCTGTTTAAGATGTGTTTACTATGATATCTGAATTAAATAATGAATTAAAAAGATTTAATATTGTTGCTTCTTGATGCAACTTCTATTCAATACCGGGGATATTCTAGGTAGCAAACAATGCTCTACTTTCCAAATTGAACACTGCATACCACCTGCCTTTTGATAGAATTATTCCAAATAATTGTTTCTGTCAAGAATAAATGAAGCCTTAAAACAAGAACACAATCTTTACAAGCAACAGAGCCTGAATTACATACTACGGTGGTCCTTTTGCTCTCCTTTTATCCAAAGTTTCTGTTAATGGATCAGGAAGGTGACAGAAGTGGTAAGTGATTACACAGTAAAATATCTATACAAGTAAATGACCTTGGTGTACTTTGAAATTTCTTTCTGTTTCTAGGCAAATATCCACTAAATAGTATTTATTTCCATTTCATTTGTTCAGCCTGAGTGGAAGCACACTGCAGAGGCTAAGCTAGGATGAGATCCAGGAGTCAAGTAAGATGATTTTTAAGGAAATACTACTGTTCATTTAAGGAAAAAAATATCTTGGGTTTTTTTTAGACATGCTTATCTGTCTTACATATATCTGTGCTCTGTTTCCACTTTGAGGAAATAAAAGCTCATTTTAATTATTTTTTTATTTAATTTTTAAAAAGTACCTGTGCATAAGGGGTGACCACAAATAAAGACGAAGAAGAAAATAACACCAGTTGCAGCCCCAAAAGCATCATCTCAGATCTTCACGTGTTTTCTATGGCATATAACACATATATAATTTGGATTCCAATGTAGAAGTAGTATATCACAGTGGTTACTAAGCACCCATCAGATGGAAATAATCTTTTCATAACCCCAAACATATGACAGCATATGTCAATACTACTTTCCCCTGGAGTCTTCCCAGTTGTTGCTTGAGGACATTCTTGTTTCAGTAAAGCTTGCAGCCCCTTTTTCTGGGTAACAGCCCCATTAGAGCCATTATCCACAGCTGGCAAAGTGTAGGCATAATTGCCCTTTTTTTTATTTTTGTCTGTCCTACTCCTATTTTGTCTTTTTTTTCTGAATAGTTTTGGTAAGACTACAGTCACATATAACTCCTTCATAATGCTGAAGAGGCCATTCCATGGAAAGCAATCTTCCTTTAACATTTAAGTAGTACTTTTTCTGTGGTGCTGTCTAATGTCTGAAATGGTAAGTCAGAGCTTCTAAGTACTACTTCTGCTTTATTGTCAATGTATGAATGGTAAATTTCCAAAGTTTTATGGCACAGTTTTAAAGTGCTAGAATTTTCAAGGAAAAGAATTCCACAAGTAGTATAACAAAATTTCCATATTTCGGTACTCAGCTACCTCTAAAGCAGTGCTGTGCTAGAAAATCCTGAAGCTATTTTTACTTTTTTCATGATGGAGAAAAGGCTGAATGATCATTATGTGAGTGGAAATTAAGTATTATAAATAAAAATATCTTATTATCAGCTATGTTTATACCATCCTTCCTTGCATAAAAATGTTTGCATGCAAATTTAATTAAAATGGTTGAGAAGCATTACCCATGCATTAAGGTAGCAAATCTCTTAAATGTTCTGTCCTGCTCACCCACTGCACAAAGTTACACAGAGTTTTATACTATAATTTCATAAACATCTTCAAAATGCAATTTCATCTTTCTGTGAGAAATGGTCATGATTTTTCATAGTATGTATTACATCCACAAGCTGTAATCTGCAGTATTAACAAAGCAAAATTAATAGTGTAAGATGACATGAGTCTTCTGAAGGAGCTGAACTATTAAGTTAGTGTTAAGTTAATGATCTCAAAGAAGAATTTTTACCATTTAAGTTAAAGCAGGACAATATTACTCCTTCTCATTTTTAAAGAAATAGTAATACTATTTGTTCTTAAATATGATTACTTTGTGGGTGCCAGAGAAAAAGTCTATAATTTAACATTATAATGATTTCAAGGTGATTTGTTTTTACAGGAAAAAATCCTGTATTTGTACTTTTCCTGCATGTTTTCTAAACATAATCACATATTAGTTGCAATTTTCTCTGAAACATGAGACTTAATTATATTAAGAAGAAATCATAGAATCATAGAATGGTTTGGGTTGGAAGGGACCTTAAAGATCATCTACTTCCAAACCCCCTGCCATGGGCAGGGACACCTTCCACTAGACCAGGTTGCTCAAAGCCCCATCCAACCTGGCCTTGAACACTGCCAGGGATGGGGCAGCCACAGCCTCTCTGGGCAACCTGCTCCAGTGCCTCACCACCCTCACAGTGAAAATCTTCTTCATTACGTCTAATCTGAATCTACCCTCCTTCAGTTTAAAGCCACTACCCCTTGTCCTATCGCTACATGCCCTTGTAAAAAGTCTCTCCCCATCTTTCCTGTAGGCCCCCTTTAGGTACTGAAAGGCTGCTATGAGGTCACCCCGGAGCCTTCTCTTCTCCAGGCTGAACAACCCCAACTTTCTCAGCCTGTCCTCACAGAAGAGGTGCTCCAGCCCTCTGATCATCTTCATGGCCCTCCTCTGGACTCGCTCCAACAGCTTCTTGTTATAAGAGATGTGAAATACCACAGGTATCTCGTTTGTACTAATACTAAGATTGGAAACTCATTACCACTAAAAGTGTCAGTTCTGATGAAGCATTTAAAAAAATATCCAGAATCAAATTCAGAATGTCTTTACTAAGCTGTTTTATGGTAGAGTGTACCATTGGAAATGTGATGAGTCTTCATGTAAAAATGCTGATTTGAATTAGATTTAGAATATATGTCATCCTCAATTAGCCTTCCCTTCATCAAAATGATCTCACAAACACGGAGAATGAATCTTTATTTCCTCCTTTGCACATGGGAGGTCATTTGTCAGATTTAATATACTTCTACCTATGTCTTCCTACATGCTTTGGGTTCAAGATGGATGACTACAGACTTCATAGAAAAAAAGATATCACATCAGTAAGAACTTGAATTCTATTTTTATTAAATGTTGATTATATTTCATGTTTTATTCTGTAAATTATAACAAAACTGATGAATCAATGATAAAGACATTGTATGGAAATTAAAAATATAAAAAGTTTTTAACACTTGCAAAACTAATTTCTGCACTGTAAGTTACTGCTGGTACTTAAAAACTGACAACACATAAATTTTGTAAAACTAGCTATCCATATTTTCTTTAAGCACTAGATTGATGGGTATTATTCTGTTGTTGAAGTTTAACATCAGAACAATTACTTTTTACTTAAAATACTGTGCATGTTACAAACTGTTTGACTTCTTGCACTTCCACAGAATATTTTGGTATAAGCAAAAACATAATTAAGAAATAAAAATACTTTTAAAAGTGTTCTTTTGCTGGAACAGCAACTATTCTTAACGTTTTGTAAGATATCTCCTTTACAGAATATGGTTAAAACAAGAATTTAAAAAAAAAAAAAAAAAAAGTTGGCAGGTGGAAGAACTTGAAATAAGCAATGGCAGAGAAAGAAAAAAACCCAAAACAACCAAAACCAAAAAGCAAGACCCAAACTCAAAACACATAAAAGAATACCATGTAAAAGAAGAGGAATGACACAGCTAGACTTGTGCAAGAGGCTTGTACCTTGTCTAATCTGGAATGAGTGCAGATTAATAGAATTACATATGCTAATGATATAAAAATAGTTGATGTAAAGGAATGTCAGGATAGAAAAATGAGTTTAGGTATGTGAAGAATTTTCATACCACTTTGTTTTTAACAGGATTACTAAAAAAAATAGTGTTCTCATTCACATCAGTATTTGTTAATACTTTCTCTTCATTCTATTCATGCTTGATTGAAGAAACAGCAGACCATTAGGATTTCCCTTTTTATGAATGTGTTTGCATACAGGAACTGCATCTCAAGGAAGCTAAAATGAATGAGCAATGTGAATTTAAATGTTAAATGTATCTGGACCAGAGACTTTACTTCGCTTTGTGTTATTCCTCTCCATCTTGGATGAATACTAGACAATTGATATTGAGAAAGAAAATATAGATATAAAATTCACATTTAAATAAATGTGCACTGGATGAAATATTATTATCTGAACGCTGCATATTGTTAACTGAAAAATATACAATTTTATGCTTATATTTTGTAGGAAAATCATACAAAGTAAATGTAGAAAAAAGGTTAATTTAAGCCTTTCTGCCTTTTACAGTTAACAGTTACTGGTACAAGTTTTAGACCACAGTTAAGATATTGTTTTTCCCTTTAACAGGTGATTTTAAGATTATACGTTTATTCATAGTGAGATACTTAGCCTCCAGTATCAGAAAAGCACCTCTAGTCCCACAACCAATTGTACAATTCAGTGTTAGTGTAAATGGGAAAATGTTGCTGTGTGATTTATTAGTGTAGATATATATAATTTAATAAGATATGCAAATATTATCATTTGTAGTGACAGTTACTTGTGAATGTAATTATTTGCAGGTATAAGAATATGATGGTGGTTTCTCATATTGATGAGCAGAACATGAAAAATGTAGTGCATGAAAGAATGAAAATAAAATATAATTCCTCAAATTCTTTCCAAAACAATTTAAAAACTTCTGAACTTTTGATATCTAGTCCAAAATCCAAACTGAATATTTACTTTGTTCTGTTTTGCTTTTTTGTTAGGCTTCTCCACTAGCATGGAAACAAGAAGAAATAGAAACATGTGAGCAGGAGTAAGATTGAAAGTAAGAACTATCATTTGTAAATCTACTTATAATAATATTATAATAAATTATATTAATAATGTATATATATTAAAATTCCTAAATTTATAGAAACTACTTTTTATTGGGTTTCATCAGAATTTTGGGGGATGGTGGAAAATTACCTTGAAAACTTCTAAAACCACAGAAATTCCATACAAATAACTTTGAATGGAATATTTACATTTTGAGCCAGTTTGAATTCTGGGCAATGAACATGAAATCACCTTCTCTTACCAATGGCACAGATAGTATAATGAGTGAGTTTCTATTGCTCCATCTCTCTTTGTCTAAACAGCAACTGGTATAGTTCATTGTGAGCTTACATCTTTACTATCAGTAAGAGATATACTAAAAAGGACCTTGGATTCCACCGATTGTGATAGACGATAAATTATGATAAACAGCACATCTCCTTTAGTATATAATTTTTTACTAGATCAGATCAAGTCTCTGCCCTTAAAATTACATCGAGTTAACCTTTGTCATTACTAAATGTAACCACAAACCAGCTTTAAAAATCAGGAGTCCAGTTCTCAGCTGGTGGAAATCAGCGAAGTCTCATTTAAATGTGTTTTTTGTAGGTCAGCTTCTTGTCTGATGTGTATAAACTGGACATGACTAAATGAACTTATGCCTCAAGTGACTCTTCTATATTACTGTGACCTGTCAGAAACAATTGCTTAAAGTATAAGGCTGTGTTCAACAATAATGTTTCTGTAGGCACAGCAACTTTCTTTGTACTCTTGCTAGCACTGCAGGAAAGTTGTCTTCAGGATTACTTCCAAAGGCATGGCATGCCTGGATGCTCCATGTTATTTTGTTCTGACTTTTGTAAAGCATTTTAGGACCTTATGTTTCAGTTTGTGATTAATTCTACATGTAATTGCTAAATAGTAATAAATCCCACATGTAATTGCTAAATTACAGTGTCAGCACTGTGAAGAATCATTAGATTCCATATAAATGGATTTATTTCCCTGTCTTATAATTGTGTCTCTGTATTTGGGGGCTAAAGTAGCATTAAGAAAGAGACATCCAAGACAATACCCCATACTTAAATTTGTACCCCAGATTCAAATTGAGTAACTTATCCTATTTTATCTGTTCTAGCAGTGATTATTCTTAGGTAAATCTTGTCTCAAAATCTTTTGGAAAAATTGATTCTTTACTTTAGTATGTATTGACTCTGATATTAGACCCGCCAATAGGAAATCATCAACAATTCTGGACTGGTATGGATAGTTAGAACAGAAGGAAATAATACGAACTTGAAGGCAAAGCACTGTGCAAAGTTGTGATATGTATTGGGCCATGATATCCACCTTACTAAGATAATTAATCTCAATCAAATTAATTAGAATAATCATGTGGACAAAGATAAGCAGGATTTAGTGACCATTCTTGACATTGTCTCTCTTAGTTAGGCTGAATTCCTGAAGATTATTGATGATACTGAGGCTCCTGAGGGCTGAAGCAATCACTGCTGTGAAATAAAATTGTGTACTCTAAATTTGGACGTGATCTTACATGCTGAATCTCCAGGCCTTTTTCTGGACCGCACAGCACCTCAGCAGAGAACACAAGGAAATCGTCATAAAAGAATATGGAGTTCATCTTCACTTCGTGCACTGGGTATTTCCCTTCCCATTTTAGTTTACATACAGCTGTTCTAGATTTCTGCACAGAAGTATGAGAAAGGTGAGACACAGTAGCATATATTTGAGTACTTTCTTGGATAAAAGTCTGAATATATCTAAAGGAAGAAAGACAATATTGGTTTCAGAGGAACTGAATATTTGAGTAAGTAAATGTTGATTTAGGCTTTTAAATTTTCTTGCCCCTCTGCCCCCGCCCAATTCCAACAGGACTGTCTTCAGTCACTCAAACCACAGTGGCTATCTAAACCAAGATACCGACTTTCCTTTTTTGTCTCTCTCTCTCTTTGGTGTCTACACTTGTTCAGGAGAGACAGCAGGGTAGACAGCTGTAGGCTGGAAGGTAGGGGCCTCCTCTGGGGACTGGGCTCCGTGGCAAAGGATTGCTCAGAACTTATTCTTTCATTTCCTGTGTGCTTGCTTTTGCCACCAGATTTTTCTTATGACTGTTGTGTCTTTTCCAATTTACCAGCTGACCATGATTTCTATAGGAAGCGACCATAACTGTTGTGCTTTCCACTGCAGGCAGAATGGGCTGAACTGTATATTCTACCATAATTTTTCCAGGAACAGTTATGTTTAATTCAGAAATAACTTATCAAGGATGACAGAATTTTTATCAGAATTTTAATGATAAAAACTAGTACTGGGGTAAGATTTTTTCGTTCACCAAATTCACAGGACTTTCAGTCAGTAGAAGATCTATTTTCTACCTTGTAGATGTACTGCACGCCATGTGGTGGTGACTCTAATCTATGACCACTGCACTGCCTGATATCACATTATGCTTTGTTAGATGAAGAACACACAGGGAAGAAGTTAGGATGAACTGATATTGGAGAATAGCTTTACTACATCAGATTCTCCGCTCATTTAAGTTAAAGTTGTCCTCTTGTCCCCATACCAGGACTGGATGTGATTAGCTCCTGGCTAACCCTCACTGGGAGGAAATAAAGTGAATGAGCTGTCAAACTCTAATCACTCTTCAAAGAAAAAAAAGGAATATGTTTTAGAAATGAGTTTATCTAAATTATAGTAGTAAAGAATTCCCTAAGCTTTTAACTGAATAAATATTTTCATATTTGTTTAAAATTTAAGAACAATGCATTTTTAAGCCATGATATATTTTGTCTACTTTCTGAAATTAGTTACATAGTGCAAACTTTAAGCTTTTACAACATCTATTAAATAAAAGTCTCCACCCAGACATTTTACTGCAGCTTTATCTCCTTACATTTTTACCTATTACTCAATATAATTTCATCATGTCTGTAATGATAAGGTTGAAAAAATAACCTTTATGATACCAGATGGATTCTAATTCTCAAAAATCTCTGGTGATGGCACATTCATATTGACATTTATACTGACTCCATTTATGACAGACTGAAGGTGATGAACGGGCCCATGCAAGAGGTCACCTTGTGTCAAAGCTAGTATACAGTCTGTCAAACACGGTGAATATAAGGCTGCTAATGAGGAATTAACTAGATAGAATGTGGCCATTTTACTGTTTTCATGCAATCCAAACCTGTTAAACAATGCTAATCAGGTGTTTATTAAGTGAAACCATTATGCCAAACTTGCTGCAGACCCTACCATATGTCAAAGAGGTTGTAAAGTATTATTCATCAGATTTAAAGCTGATTAATGAGTCATTTAATAGTGAACCTTTCTTTTCTTAGCCTCTAGCTAAGCATATGTACCAAGGTTAAACTAACACATACATGGTTTTGAAAGTAAAGTTTCTGTTAAAAAGAAAGAAAATCCTCAACCACTTCATGAAAGTTCTAATAGTTGAAAAGCTTTCAGGAGGAGGAACCTTATTTTCTTTTATTTTCAGATAAAATGTAACAAAGGAATGGCATACTAATGTAAAATGAACAAGACAACTAGGAGACTATATCCATTTTCAGATAGAAGAATAAAATTTCTAAATGCTAAGCATAACAAATATCAGCCTTACTGCTCACATCCATTTCATTCTTTCCTATACTTGTTATTTACACATTATTGCAGCAAAATGAACACTACAGAACCATCCTGGCAATAGTGAAATGAAAAATTTGGTGAAACATTAGGCAGAAGTGAAACACAGCTGTCAAAAATCTGCTCTGTCCGTGTCAGGGAGCCATAAAGGTAAAGGCACTGAGGTAGCTGTAAATGTTGATGGTATAATGAACAGTGCAAGTCTGAAGAGAGAACTAAAATACATGCTATGAACAACAGTAGGGTTCATGTAACCTGGAGATGATAGCCAACCTTTCTTCAGTCAACAATCACTAAACTAACAGACACTGATGTAATTTTAAACTTGCTTTTTCAAGAAGGGAGGACATTACAGAGAACTACCTATAAAATCGTGTATTCATACTTAGTCAGGTATTAGTTCTGCTTAAATTAGAAGGCTGAATAAATGCAGAACTGTAATTAATACTCTAATTTCCAAACATGAAAAATAGAGAAACTTGGAGGACTATAAATTAGCTAGACAAAACAGCAAAACACTTAAAGGTGGAGATGTCTCCAAACCATGAGAAAAAGATTGCAGTGAAGGCTTTTAGATATAACCAGATGATAAACCATCTATAAAAGGAAATTTTAATGCCGCTTGGACAGCTTACAATGAATAGAAAACAGAACTGATTACAAAGAATGAAACTTTTCAGAGATCAAGATATAAAAGCATAAAAAGAATTGCTAAAAGGCAAACTGAATTAAACCTTTAAAAAACCCCCAAACATTGTATGATAAAACACAAAAAGTCAAAAAAGGTGGTCACTTTGCAGAGAACATGAGTTAGAACTTAAAAGTTAAGCATGGTGCAAGGAAAAATGCATTACCTCAGCTTACAGAAATGGCAGTGATGTGCAGTGTGGAGGTAAAGGATTAACTGGTGATGTTGAAGGTGGGTATGTAACTGTGCCAAATCTACCTGGACACATTCCAGCCCAGTAAATGTCCCTATGAGGCTCTGTCACACTTTCAAGCCAGAAATACTACAGGAGTCAGCACGCCATTTGAAATGACAGCGAAACAGAACATCCTTCCTGAGATGAGAGTGAGCTTTTAAAGTACCAGGCTGCAGGCTGACATATACTTTGAGATACATTTCATTGGAATATAAACTAAGAGCTTCCTAATGAAATGTGCCAATGATATAAAGCTGGGAAATATTGCCGATATAGGATCAGAATATCATATGGCAGGAAATAATGACAAATCAGATTAGAGTAATAGAAATGGAATGGAAGAGTTCAAAGTACTTAGACACTAATAGCAAGAATGACTGCTATAAGCACTAAGTTCATCAGCTGACAAAGCTCACCTACATCACAAAATGCATTGCTTATGGCTTGGCATAAAATAGTTAGATTGTCTCAAAAAGAGATGAGAGCCTGGACAGTGAAGAGCTAAGATATCTTCAGCTCACTCCAGAGGCTTTTCTCTGGAACTGGTACAGAATAAGACCACCAAATTTAGCTTACTCCATCTTATATATGCTCCTCCATTGCTGTCACAGCAGCACTGTCAAGCACTCTGTATGCCTTCATATCACTTGTTGAGGCATGTGACGTGTCTTCAATATTACCTTTTAAAAACATTAATCTTGTTGACTGTGACATAACTCTAATACTCAGGTGCTTTGGGATGAAAAAAATGCCCCACCCGCCAAAAAAAAAAATAAAAAAATAATAAAGGCACACACTGTGGGTTAAGGAGCATTCAATGTGGGCATGCCAAATTCAGTCTAGAATGGATCAGCCCTGAGCCCTTAGTCTGGACATAAGGGTTTGTATCTTGAAGAAGATATTTTAAATGCTGAAGACATAGCCATAAAGATCTAGGTGTACTAACTAAACTTAGGATGCACCAAGAAAAGCTTTCCAATAAAGACAGAGAATCATTTGTTCATATACGATACTAGTGAGGATTCTTCTGGAATACTTATTTAACTCACTTTCTTTAAAAACAAACCAACTGAATTATTATTGGCCTAATTAAAACCTACTACAAGAAAATACTGAGAGTTTGCCTTATGTGGTCTAATAAATTGAGTACAGAAAAATTTATATCCTAATTTTGTATATACAAGTTAATGGAAATGGACACAAAAATGGGGGGCTATGGGGGAAAGTTCTTTAAGATAAAACCTGTTGTTGCCACAAGAATTAGTGAATATGCATGATTTTAAAACAAGGTGTGTTGGGTTTTCATGGCAAGGTTTTGGTGGGGGGGCTGCAGGGTTGGCTTCTGTGAGAAGCTGCTAGAAGCTTCCCCCATGTCCAATAAAGCCAATGCCAGCTGGCTCTAAGATGGACCCACCGCCGGCCAAGGCTGAGCCCATTAATGACAGTGGTAGCCCCTCTGGGAGAACAGATTTAAGAAGGGGAAACAGTTGCTATGTGACAAAAAACTGCAGCTGGCAAGAGGACTGAGAATATGTCAGACAAACAACCCTGCAGACTGCAAGGTCGGTGAAGAAGGAGGGGGAGGAGATGCCTCAGGCACTGGAGCAGAGATTCCCCTGCAGCCCGTGGGGAAGACCATGGTGAGGCAGGCTGTGTCCCTGCAGCCCAGGGAGGTCCACAGTGGAGCAGATCTCCACCTGCAGCCTGGGGAGGACTCCACGCCGGAGCAGGGGGATGCCTGAAGGAGTCTGTGACCCTGTGGGAAGCCCACACTGGAGCAGGCTCCTGGCAGGACCTGTGGCCCCGTGGAGAGAGGAGCCCACGCTGGAGCAGGTTTTCTGGCAGGACTTGTGGCCCCACAGGGGACCCACACTGGAGCAGCCTGTGCCAGAAGGACTGCAGCCCGTGGAAGGGAGCCACACTGGAGCAGTTCATGAAGAACTGCAGCCCGGGGGAAGGACTCACACTGGAGAAGACCATGGAGGACTGTCTCCCGTGGGAGGGACCCCATGCTGGAGCAGGGGAAGAGTGAGGAGTCCCTCCCCTGAGGAGGAAGGAGCGGCAGAGACAACGTGTGATGAACTGACCCCAACCCCCATTTCTGGTCCCCCTGCGCTGCTGGGGCGGGGTAGGAGCTAGAGAAATTGTGAGTGAAGTTGAGCCTGAGGAGGGAGGGTTTGGGGGAAGGTGTTTTAAGATTTGGTTTTATTTCTTATTACTCTACTCTGAATTTTGATTGGCAATAAATTAAATCAATTTCCCTGAGTCAAGTCTGGTTTGCTCGTGATGGTAATTGGTGAGTGATCTCTCTCCGTCCTTATCTCAACCCATGAGCCTTTTGCTGTATTTTTCTCTGCCCTTTCCAGCTGAGGAGGGGAGTGATAGAGTGGCTTGGTGGGCACCTGGCATCCAGCCAGGGTCAACCCACCACACAAGGCTATTTTGAAAGTTAGGTAAAGATTTTTAGCCATCAGAAGTAATACAGACTTCCAATAGTGGCAGATGGAAGCAAAACACCAACTGATTTTCAGAAAAAGTTGCATCAGTTTCTAAATGGGTTTATGTGGTCTGATGCCAGTAAGGGCAAAAGAAGAGCTCAATAACAAAGAGATCACTTCCAATCCTTTGCTATATCTTCCATGTCATTTGATAACTCCTTATTAATCATATTTTCCTCTCTCATTGTTAAGTACGTACTTGCCATCTTAAATACCTATAAAGATAACATGTTGTTGTCAATTCAGAATAGATAAAAAGCTATTAGCATCCCACATAATTTCTCTATCTGGAGTTTCATAGTAGTTAATCAGAAATAAATTTATGCCATTGTAATTTTTTAATTTTTTAAAAAATATTTATATTTCCTTGAACTAGTTGGTACATGTCTATCCCTTTAAGGTATACAGGCAGTACTCACACCAGCAAAAAAAGGTGAAGTCCCAGATTATGGAGGGTTTATTCTAGCTAAGTCAAATGAAGATAATTAACTAATGGACTTACTTTTCCTTTTTAAAATAAAATACTAATGATTTATTCTGTGTCATCACCTCAGTTATTTCATAGCAATGACATTAATCCAACTAAAAATCTATGAATTCAGTATGACTTTTTCTAGCTACATCATAGAATCATAGAATCATAGAATATCTCAATTTGGAAGTGACCCATAAGGATCATTGAGTCCAACTCCCTGCTCTTCACGGGACTACCTAAAACTAAACCATAGGACTAAGAGCATTGTCCAGATGCTCCTTGAACTCTGACAGGCTTGGTGCTGTGACCACTTCCCTGGGGAGCCTGTTCCAGTGACCCACCACCCTCTCAGTGAAGAACCTTTTCTTAATGGTCAACCTGAACTTCCCCTTGCACAACTGATCCCAGCAAGACCAGAACTCAAGAAGTTGTAGATAGATGCCTGAAATTTCTCTGCTCCCTCTCTCTTAAACAAACCTGGATTAATACGGACAATACAAAATGGTCTGGAAGCTTTAATTCGCATGTACTTAAACCACTGTAAACTACCAGTCTCTGCTGTCTTGCAGATTTTGAAAACTGGATCACAACAGAAAAACTACCCTTCCTCCCCCTCAGATTGCTTTATCCCTTTCATTTAGTTAAAAATTAATCTTTCATTTTATCTTTACAGGGAAACTGTCAGCTACTCCAGAGCAGCCTGGACACAGGACAATCTCTAAGGAGGCACAAGGTAAGGGTCTGAATCCCCTGAATAGAGAAATGAATTGGTCCTATAACTACCCAGATCCAAGTGAATGTTCCTATACAAAATTACTTATAAAAGGTGGACTTCCCTCTAGTATTCTTTATGATACAGAACATAGAAATTGCTGCTCCACTTTGTGGAAGCCAAAGTCACGTGCTGTTAGTATTTATCAAACTGAGTCTGTGACATGGGGAGAAGAAACAAGTGCTGAGCTCAAGATGTTCAGCTGTCAAGATCAACAGGAAATAAACTGAACCACTACAGGAAACGCAGGAGACTTCTGAAGTGCTTTTCAAAGTGCTGGGGTCTTTAGGATGATTAAAAAAAAAAAAAAAGGTTAGTTAAGGTGTTAGGACTGCAATTTTTCCTTATATGAAGCCTCAATCCATTTTTGCATTTGGAGCTTTGTTCTACAATTTCTGCTGACCTCAGTGTAAATCACTAGCTAAGAATCTGAAGATTTTTTTTTAACATATCAGTCCAGATAATGTACACACTTTTATTAAGGGGATATCTAAGGAGCTATAGGAGGAGTGGTATGACTTGACAAACCGGTTTTGGATACATATCATTGCTGTGATATGCCCTCTCCTTTGCTGGCGTGATGAACACTTCTCTTGACCGAACACAGGCGTTTTGACAGATACTGACTAAACAAGAGTGTTTGGATTTCAGAAGCAGATGAAGATAATTCTTTTTTACACATTTTCATTTAACACCTGTTTTATACTTATTGTGATTCCAATCTGAGGAAAGAATTTGTCTGAAAAGTGGGAGAAAACATGGAATATAATTTGCTTCTATAAGTGTATGCAGTTAAAGGAAAACTTCATGTCAGCATAACAATAATAAGCTTATTTTAATATTTAATTTACTATAAATTTTAAATATATTTGTATTTTAAAAGTCTGATGTGATATGTACTTATTGTTTGATTCTGACATATTGAAAAGAAAGATTCATGAACAAAAGGTTATATGGAGCAAAAGCTGAAAATTTCCTACCATTTTTCCTGAGGAGAGACAGTCAACACAGCTATTGCTGAAGAACAGGACCAGTCACTTGTGCTGAGTAAGCAAACCCATGACCCACTAAAGTTATGCTGTACTGGGAGGAACAGAAGGAGGCAAACAGCTGCATGCAAGCTGATCCATTTTGTCACTTATTGTGCTTATTATGTTTGAAGTACTTCTCATCTAGAGAAGACCAGGAACATGAAATGCTACTGTACAACAACTGATAGAGGTTTATACCCAGTTTTTCTCAAAGAAGCTTTTTTGTCTGTCTGAACTGTTAATCTTAATGCCCATAAATCTCCATCTTGGAAAACCAGAAGGAATAATTGCTTGCAAATTAAACAGTCCTAAAATGTGGTAAGACAATTGCAAATGTATCTTTATGATTATATCAGCAAGGCAAGTGACATGATCTGTAGGTCAGATCTTTCTAAAGAAAGAACCCTTTGCTACTAAAATGAGTTTGTTAATCTACAAGGAAGGGTAAATGACAAATTCTCTGACATTTAGGGATATGAGTGCCTCAGGACTGGAGTATGCCTCAATTCCAAAAAGCTGTCTGAAGCAAATCCAGAGGTGTCAGACACTGAGGCCATAATTTAGTACAATTTATAATGACCATTCATATTTTCGAAGTTCTGTACAAATATTGACAGAGTAGTCAGAATACAATTTATAACTACTGTATATTTTGTTTCTTAATAAAAGTTGAATTATTTAAGTGGAATACCATCTTTCTATATGATTTAACATTCCATCCAGTCTTAAAGACTGTAAAGGCTAACAGCACCTGGTAATTTCTAATAAAGTAAATATGATACAGTTACTAACAAGTAATCTATAATCACTGCAAACACATAATGATTTATATTCTTTAAATTTAATACTTCTACCATGACATCATTGTCAGAAATTACTGAATAATATAACCAATGTGCAGTGGAGAAGTGCACTAATCTACAATTTTCCATGTGCTGAAGAAAAAAACTTTCTTCGCAACTTTTTTTTTAATTTACATTTTCTGAAAGGCATCTCATAGTGCAGTTATCAATGCAGATAATAAATGTTAAAAAAAAAAAAAAAAATTGGATTGTGGCCAAATCCATCAGGTTCCTCTTCCAAAAGATAACTTCCAATAGTCCATCCCTGATGACAGTGCCTTGAATATCTTTAACTTTTCCATCAGAACCATTTAGTGTAACTATTGCTTCTCCACAGCTTGAACATCACTACCATTGTCAGAACCAGACAAACAAATTTATGATGATGTTCCTGGGAATAAGGAACTAATGCAAAGGGGATTTCTCTGTAGTTCTTCATTAACATTTTATTCATTACAACAAGGGAGTTATAAGAGTTTCCTTTTACGCAAATTAGGTCACAGGATAAAAAATACACAGCATGGAAACACAGTGTATTACTACATAGAACAAAAGATCTGGTTAATAAATTATGATAATGGAATTAGTCTACTGCTAATGCTGAAAGGCACATTTAAATATTGTGAAATTTACTTGGAGAAGGAAAAGCTCTTGCATGTATTCATAAATTGTTTTTCTCCTTTGTGCCTCAGTTTCTGTAGTTCTTTTTTATGTTATTTCCCTCTGAGGGAATGTACATATCCTACTTTAAACATTTGCTTTGGTTTGTTAAAAGGCAAAGGAACACTTTGAGTGGTTAGAAGACAAAGTTTTACTCTCTTGTTTTTCAAATGAATACTTTAACTAAGTTCAGAGACATCCTGGATCAATTCAATCAGATTCCTTCTGGAAATGATAGCATGTAGAGTACAGAGACCGAAAATAAATAAGCCTAATAAAAAAAAAAAAAATCCTTAAACTTTAATGCCAAGCAGATAAACATTAAGAAAACATGTGGCCCTTGCCATAGATATCTATTATCATCACAGTTATTTTATTTATTTATTAAAATTCTTGGGATTGTTTGGTTTGGATTCAATTTATTTCTAAGATTTCTTTTTAAAACATAGGCTAAATTCAGACCTGGTTTAAATGGTCTAACTCTATTGAGCTAATTAATTTGCAACTACCTCATTAATTCAGTGATTACCTTCAGTTTATTCATTACATTAACTTAACTCCTTTTTGTCCATTTATGCAAGGTCTGAATATACCCAAAGGATGACAAGATGAAGACTCTTACAACTTTTCTTTTGGCAGGAAAATAAGGACAGATTCTCCATTTCTTCTGAAGTAAAGCAATCAATTTTAACCATTTTTCTGGAAATGTCACTACCCACACCAGCTGAGGGCATTCCTCTTGTCAAAAGAGAAAGAGCAGACATTTATCAGAACAATATCTTGCACAGAGCAATTTCTTCTCTAAAATCACAATTTCTGTTCTATTATTGATAATACTGTGATTAACAAAAGGTGAAAAGGAAACCAAGCCATGAATGACTCCCCTAAACTCTTTTATGTTTTAAAAATTATTACTAAAAAATTGTATATGTATGGATCATCTCACTCCCAATCTTTTAAAAAGTTAAATACAATTTTTAAAGATAAACTGATCAGAAATTTTATCAGTGTAAATCCCAAAGTGTCTTTCAATAATTATTAAGGAATAAAGAAGGATCTTTGAAGTGGAACAGCCTTGATGGTCTTTCATACCATGTAATTTCACTTTCTTCTAAATCATCGGTTACTTTTTAAAAAGTCCACTGCTCTGCTTTTCATGTCAGTATACTCACAATTGGATCTGTAAAAGGACCTACACATCTCCTTGCCACGTTATTTGACAAAGTCAAAAGTGTAGATCAGCTGCTAAGTCCAGGAATCCATGTTTCAGAAGTTGCTTGGGTACTTACATCTACAGTATGCCTTGCAGTACAATACAGTGTTAGTACTGCTCAGGCTCAGTATAGCGGGACAGCTTGAAGATTAAGGCTGGGTGCCAGAAGCGTTGTAGTTACCTCAATGTGGCCTTCATACTAAGAGCTACCCTGGCATAAGCAAATTGTTTCTGTGCTAAAAAGTCATTCACATGGAGTCAAATCAAACAGAAAATATTGTCATATGTGCCTTGGTGTAGGCTTACTTAGGGTAACTTTTTAAAGAATGGCCAGAACTGTCTGCATCTTAATACTACGGAACCCTCAGAGAGTACCTATCTTGCAACGTTACTGGCAACTCCCATCCATCGGGTGTCCAAAAACAGGATTATGAGGCTTGACCTTGCGTAGGCTGCAGTTGTTAGAAAGGATGTTTCCAGAGAAATAAAAGAGTACTTCTGTAAACTAAAGGTTAAGCACTAACATATTAGCCTTGTATTAAATCCAAAATGCAGCTGTGATTGAAATCAGCAGACTTCAGTCTTCAGAGTGACAGCAGATACTTAAGGTCACTGGCACAAAGATAATTCTTAAACATGAATGTTGCTATTTAGCTGGTAAGATTCTCTGAGTGTATTTACTGTACTGTGATCTACAGGTAGAGTTCATTGTATTTAGTATTTAGTCTTCCTTTATTAAATGTGCTTTGTGGATGTGCAGATAGGGTCCAGAAGATATTTCTTTTACTTACCAGTAAAACGCTCTAAAAAGTGAGGATATTTTGAAAAAGGTGTTATGCGCAATTATATGCTTAACTTTAAAAAAAAAATCTTGGCAATGTGGAGCCATATAATTCTAAGGTAATTACTATTCAAATGTGCACAGAAGTACTGTTATGCCTCTCATTTCCTACTGTCTGGCTCTGTCTGGTTCTGAGCTTAACAGACCAAAAGTCTAGACCAACTTCTGGAGCCATGCCTTGATAACTGTTCAGGAAGCATAAGCATTCCACTTGAATACTCTTGAACATAGGATGGGGATTTGGCAGCAGGTATCTTATTTCTTGCCTTGTTGTGAAGACAGGGTGCCAGTGGTATACTTATTGGGGCAGATACGTCAGGAAGGTTTGCATTGGGGTCAGTGTAGGAATTCAAGTAGGACTGTGACTCAAAGATTCACAGTCTTTGATAGCTACAGGGAAAGATGCCCTTTTTTTACTCTGTTTCTTCCATCCCCACTTGGATTTGAATGTGAATAGGAAAACCCAAACAGCAAGCAAACCCTTCTTCTACTACTGGAAATCAGCTGTATAAGGTCCTTTGTCCTGAATGTGAAATCTGAAAAAAAGGTTTTCAATATTTCTCCTTCCCCAAGCCTTCTTACTTTGCTCCCAGTTTTCCAGATACCTATACAGACAGTACATCTAAAATAATTGTTTCTACATAATAATAATAATTATTATTCAATACCTAATGGAAAATTCAACAAATAGTAATTCTCAATCATGAAATGTACCCCCATTAGGAGCACAACTTAACAATGCATAAATGAACTCTGAGAGCAAAGACCACTGATTCAAGAGCAATCATCCTTTTCAGAGCAGGCTAATGTGCATGTTAGAGCAACCCCTGCATGAGGCTACACTGAATTACAGGCACATGTGCAGTAGATAATCCAAACTGGAATTGACCTTGGCAGCAGTCCAGGGATGATATTTTCCCTGGGAAAAACTGCTCTTGAGTATTTTTTTCAGAAGTGCTAGACATTAACATTGCATTCATAGACTTTTTTTTTCCAGTTATCTAAATTAAAACAGGCTTTATAAAATACAAATCTAATGCATTTCCTAGATTTATGCTCGAATCTGCAAAACTATCACTAAGTTCAATGGTGAAAACATCGGCCTTTACCATTTTACAAAATTTGATGGCTCCAGTAAAACTAGTATCTATTTTTATATTGAATTGCTTTTCTAGGACTCAGTCTAGCTGAAAATACTTTTCTTATCTAAGTGCCAATTTAATCCTTTAGAGACAGTACATGTATCAACCTTTCATTAGACTGCTTTTCAGGAGAGAAAGAAAATTTAGAAATTTTTAAAGTTTTGAATGACATTACTTTTGTTCTAAAATCAGTACTAATAGCTCTAAAACTATACTAGCTTAGTAGTCTGTTCTAATAAATAACTGTACCCAGAAGCATTCATTTTCTGGCTATGAGGTCACTTGTTTGATATGGCTGACATCCTCACTATTAGATTCTCTTACGTTCTAAACCACAGCAGCCAAATGTCCAAAGCGGCTGTTCTGAACGTTTCCTGACCTGTGCTAGCTCTCAGAGAGCAGCACACACTTGTGTCAGTGGTCCGGGAAGTCTCTAGACCATGTGGGTAACAACTGCCCAGTGCAATTACTAGAGGGGCCAAACAGGGATAAAGTTCCTTCTGACCCACTGCTCACAAACGGGGAAGATGCTATGACAAATAAGCTCAGAGGCAGCAACGAAGGCTGCATTGGCTATTAGACAATCTATCTTCCTTAAAGGAAAGCTGGGAAGATAAGCACCAGGGCTAGGTCTCTGAACTTAATAAGAACAGACTTCAAACTCTTTAAACAAGTGCTAGGAAATCCTTGGGGAAGCTGTCAAAAGGGAGGAGAAAGGCAGTGAGGAGAGTTAATTGATTTCAAAAGAAAATGTGTTGGGATCTCGGGGACAAACTTACCCCCATTCTGCAGGAAGACTGGGAATTTTGGCCAAAGGCCCGGTTGGCTGGGAAAGGAGTTTCTCAATGAACTTAATGCAGCAGGTTATCTACAGCAGTTGTGGCATCTGCACCCTTGGAGCCAGCCAGCGGGCTGACCTGATGCCAGGTTGCTGATAGTCCTACTTTAGCTGGCAGCTGGACTAGATGGCAGCACCTCGGGGAAAATATATTTAAGAAAGGGGAAAAGGCCATCAGATGAAGAACACACTAGCTCTTCCTAAGCACAAACTGATGCAAATAATATCAGAAGAATTTTCAGAGGTTTTTTTCTAGATGTGATAGGAACTTACCACTTGAGTCCAGATTCTCACAGGTATAAAAGCCCCTTACTGTAGCTGACAGTAATGAGTTAAGTGCCTATGTACCTTTGATTTTTTTTTAATTAGTTCTGTAGTAATCTGCTATCCTCAGATGGAAGCTTTATAGGTGAAAACCATCATAATTATATATATATTAAATGTTTGTCCACAAAATGATTCATCACAGATTTACTTGTCTTTCCTTTTGCTTTATAGTACCTGTGACCTTCTTATATTCAGTGGGATTTGACTTAAAGAACTGCAATTTGTAGAATACTATATTTCAATATTTTAACTGATCTTTTTTTAAAAGAATACTCTCTTCAAGGCCACCCAATTTTATAGACTTTTTTTGGTGATTTTATTACCTCTTTTTGCAGACTATCTGTATTTTTAGTTTATGGTCATTGATTTTATGAGCTTCCTAATTTCGAGCTAGATGAAGCTGTTGAGAAGTTCTGTATGCTTGTAATCTACACTGCAGTCATCTTCAGGAAAGCATTAATTGCAATCACTTACTGCATACAAAACAATAAAATATTACATCTATAATTCCAAGGACAGTGATCAAGTGAAGCAACTTTTCTCATCTCTCTGTTTTCATATTTTCCTGCCTTCCAAAATGGTCTTCATATCATTTGTAAAGAAAGAAAAGTAATATATTCAGTATCTGCATGTATTCCTAGGCACCTGGTATTTTCTAGAAGCCTGTATGTTTGGTAAAGCTACCAAACTACTACAAAATTGATAATCCTGAATAAAAGTGTTTTGCATACCACAGTATATTCTACCAAATATTGAGGTATTGCAGCACCCATTTTTGCACAGGAAGAAGACTAATTTTTTTTTTTAATAGGTATCCTCTTAATGATGCTTTTTATATCCTTTTAGTGATGCTTTTTCTTTTATACAAGAGTAAGACTATAAGACTTCTTGGTTAAAAAAAAAAATATATATATCCTTCCTTTCCATTCTTCTTATCTCTGAAGATTCTCTCTGGACATCCAGACTTTGATATCAGTAAGAAGATTCTCCAGAGGACTTGTGCATTTAAAGTAACTTCAAGACCTTTTTATGCTTACTTGAAATAAAGTATTTCTTATACTACAAAATTTTAAACATGTAGTACATGCAGATATTAAAGTTAGATTCTTGTTACCATTTATGCTATGTTTTTCATCTACAGCTTAGAAAACAGTATTCCTAGAACTTTATTCCTAATAAATAGATTTGTAAAATATGTCATCTGTTCATCTTGATGTAACAGTTCCAGATAGAGTACTGTCCAGGAACAATTTGCAGTTCATTTTGAATGTTATTTACTAGACTAAGAGTAAGAAGTTTAAAACTCTAGGCTATGTCTAAATGGACACAGAGAAGTGGATTATAGGCTTCTTTAGTACTATTGCATTAATGAGGATTTAGCAACTGATTTCTCTCAAACATATGTCAGTTCCTAGTGATGTAGGATTGGAACTGTCCTCAAGACATATAAAGTCATCAAATTCATCTTTCTTTACTGAAGCAAGAATACATGTACACTGATATTTTTGTAATCTATTACTCCAATAAAGATACTTCACTATTTCTAATTGTCCTGTTCCAGTGCCTAACTGTCCCTAACATGTGAGGACATTAGACTTTAAGAATGTATGGCTATATGCTCACTTATAAGTTATGGAGATTTTAGTATGATAATGCTTCCGTGTGTATTTTATAAACAAATTTGTACTTTTTGAATCGACATCTAGCATTACATTCTATGAAACCATCAATAGTAACACTGCTGAGGTTAATGGAGATTTTAATGTTAACTCTACTGACTATATTGCATGAATAAAGCTAGTTGGGAAATCAACATCTACCTTTTGCTTTTCACATAATCATCAATAATAATAATGTATTTAAATAGAAGAGAAAAATAAAAATCCACTTCAAGAATCAATAATGTTGGTAATGATGTATGTAATAGAATACGGCTAGCTTTGACCCCCAGAGCTCTGCACAAGCGACTCATTCTGATTAGTAAACTGAACAAAACTTAATGTGAAAAATACATAGACAATGGTAACCCCCAATATTGACGTGTCCAATAATATATGGAATTTGATTCAATCAGAAGGTTCTGCTGATACCACAAACTGCCTTCAGGACTGAATTGCAATCTCAGTACTTGATAAAAGGAATGACAATTTATTACAACAGTGTCCCCTGTTGCTGCTGAATGTAAGATCCTATGTTTCTAATTCAGGACTGATTTTTAGCTTCATTATATCTCACTTGTAAAAATTATCTTTAACAGGGTTTCACATACAATTATTCAACTGAAGATTGATTTATTATTATATATTAAATATTGTTTATACTGTGCTTTATGCTGGACCTTTATTCAAGCAAAACTGCAGGAAGATATTGTATCTTTGCTGCAAAGGCTGGACTACTGAAACTGAAAATATCTTATTCACATTATTATGAGTGCAGCCTTTTTATGTAAGACAAAAATTAACTAAAACCAGCTTTATTTTACAGTACTCATTTTCAGTGTTTTCTGGTTCTAGGTTTTGGGGGTTTGTTTGGGGGTTTGTTTTTTAACAACTAATTTTCAAATTTTTCATATTAAAACAGCTCCATTTCCTAATCTGAAGCAGATAGGACATCCTATATTTCTAGTTCAATCCTGTGTCATTTCATGTTCTAGACTTTAAGGCAGTTGCCTTCAGTGTGCTCAGTGTAAATCTTTCTGCTAGCTTTTTAGAGCCATACTTGCTTACAGCCCTTAGAAAGACACCTATCATCTAAAGATCTTATATCTAACTGATACTAAAGTGGAAGCCTCATACAGACTACTGTGGCTTTCATAGCAGATGAAAAGCATTGTATTTTAGTTGCAATCAATTCTTACAGGTAGGTCATAATGAAGAAAATTTATACTAGCTCAAAAGGATTTTTTTTAAATGGAATTTATTGTTCCTATTCAAACATAGCAGTAGGATCAGGACCTGTATTATTTTCAGAATTCACATTGTAAAAAAGACTTAGCTAAAGGTTTTTCAAATTAATAGTGATATATTTACACCCCCCCTCCAAAAAATCTGTAATTCTTGATAAATTCTTGGATATCTAGATTTTATTTGTATCCTACTCAAATTATTATTAATTTCTTCTTTTACAAATTATTTCTCTTCTTATACATGAAAATAGAAACACAGAACCTGACCAATGAGAATAGATTTTTGTGGTGTCTAATCCAACCTCTTGAATACAGCAATAATTTCTTTGTTATAATTGCTATAAATTGATACATGCTCTGGACGCATTCTGTCTTGTTAAATGAAATTGTTTTAACTTAACAGGGCCCTACAACTGTGGCATTAAACTTTAATATAAATGTTATTCACACATCTTAAATGTGTTATTAGTCATGTACTCCACAGGAAAAAAATATTATTGTATGTTCTTTTGAATATTTCATCTGCTTCCCTTCACCCACTAACTAATACACCATGGTCTGAGGTGCCAAGTCCCACCATCCAAAGCTGGAATACGGATCTTAGCTGGGATAACTACTTACTTCAGTTCAAAAAAATGAAATACTAAGGAGGTATCAAATTCATGGGAAAAGACCAATGAAAAAAATCATTATCTACTGATTTTTTCCTCTCTTCTCCCTCAGCCCTGTAAAATTCTGATTAGCAAGGCTGTTAAATTAAAAGCTGGTTTCCTTCTATCTGCCTGGTATGCCTTCTGCAAGGATAACTGGAAACTTGAGCTGTACCTAGGAGATAACTCAATAAGTGCCTGTTTCCTCCTCCTCTTCTTTTTTTTTTTCTTTTTTTTTAATGTTTTTGGTTTTAGCATTCCATTCTATCCCATTATTTTCCTCTCAGAATAAAGTAGCCATCATGAGCATAAAATGCAGGAGGCTTGTACAGCTTCTGCAAATCAATAGTCAAAATTGACACTTTCTATACCTCAGAACTGTAGTTGACAATTCTGTAACTTTTTTTCAGGATGATAAGAAAAAACAAACAGAAT
The DNA here is from genome assembly GCF_000737465.1 of Haliaeetus leucocephalus. Lineage (NCBI taxonomy): Eukaryota > Metazoa > Chordata > Aves > Accipitriformes > Accipitridae > Haliaeetus > Haliaeetus leucocephalus. The sequence continues at coordinate 6,027,683 of NW_010972898.1, forward strand.
AGGGAATGAAATACTGCATGGTAGTTCATAAAGGCAGAATACAATTAGGAGATCTCATATAGCTATGAATGTGCTAGGTAGAGAACTTAAAAGGAAGATTTTTCACAAATGAATCTTTATTTTCCTTACTAATTAATAAACACCATGCTGTGAATAACTGGTGATAATGTTCTAATAAGAAAAATCAATAAATTTACACCCAGGGTCACCGTAATTGATGCAGCAGAATAGAAAAATGTATTCTCCATTGATCCTTTAGCAATCTTCTAACTAAAAAGGAGAGGAAAGAAAGCCAATTACTGTAGTATGCCTCTGAAAATGATAAGATTAAAACAAGCTAATTATGTGTTCTTGAATAACTACAATTTTTGATGAAAGTAAGTAGAATAAGGGCATCCTGTGTCTCCAGTACAGAGATATTACTTTTTACTAATTAAAATATAGTAATTTTACATTTAATGTCTCTTAACCAATAGGCAAACAAATAGTTAGAAAATAAAACTTAAAAATCTCCCAGGATAAAGGCTTTTGATGTTGCTGTGAATAGAGGATTAAATTGAGGAATGAAACAAGCTTCTGGAGCATTGAAGCTCAAGGAATTTTCATACATGAGCAAACAACATTTATGGAGAAGGACAGTGACCACACAAATAAATCCTAGGAAAAACTGCCCACTGCTTTCTGTTTTCCATAAGAAGTATTCTTTCAAGTGATTCCTGCATAAGACCACATATGCAGAACCCTGATGCCTTCCAGTGCAGGTTTATCCATACTGGAGTATGGCTGTAAAAATTTAAAAATGACCGGTACAAAATGACGTAGAAAGTCAGCAGCATCTACTGCTCTTTTTGGTCTCATGGTGCAATAAATTAAGTCATTACAAAATCAGATTTCTCTTTTGAAGATTAAATAGGTACATATCCTTTCTTTAAAACTGTTAGTAAAATTCATTAAAATATGCAGAATTAACTAGATTTCCCTTCTTCCTTTCCTTTGCTACTGTAGACAACATCAAACCCACTGGAAATATAAGGTAAAGGAATTATTCAATACTGCTTGAATGCATATGCAACAACATGTATAGTTATTCTGACTGCAAACACTTTATTTCAGTTTGAGGTATAGCATGCCATTTTAAAGACTAGATTTAATCAGGTTTTTCACCTCCAGATATTCTGTCATGGAGGTGCATGGTTTAAACCTGTTACTTTGCTACACAGGTACCTCCCATTAAGTCTATGCAAAACTTAGGCAGTTTCTCTTGACCTATTTAATTCCCTCCAATATTGTTGGATTAATTTATTTTGACCATACTCAGCAATCTACTCAGTGTCTCCCAAACTCCCCTTTTTGCTAGCATTTGAAGCCCACAATATTCTAGTTAAGGTCTGTTTTCTAGGTATTCTCCAGCTAATCATGACTGCGACTCTGAGATTAAAAGCTACCACCTCTAGCATATATTCCGCACTTGAAAGTCACTGGGTAAAACCAAAAATAAGTTAGGAAGTAAGGACTAGGTTAATCTTTGGACTCTAGTTTCACTGAAATACCTCAACCCACATAGACTGGATGCTGAAATCGAACTGTATTTTGGTCATTTCCTAGGCACTGGTTCAGGTTCAGCTGTAAATTCTAGGATACCATTTTTCCTTTGGTTTATCAGCTATAAGATTCTCTTTTTGCATTTCGTCATTTTTTTCCAGATCATCAGGTATCTATACTAGCTTTTAAGACAGACATAAAATCAGTGTATTTGGAGCTGCAATTGAGAATAACTACTTACTACTATAATTGCCTGATAACTACTTACTGGATATGCTATTTTGTCTCTCTTAACCTAGGTACATTATAACCTATTGTCACAACAGTTCCTTTACTGGGTGGAGGTGTGTATGTTTTAAAGTGGGAGATTTCCTTCATGCATAGAACAGGACAGCTGTAGATTCCCAGGCAGATTCTCAGGAACCGGTCAATAATAAATGTCAGGGAAGGGTGTTGAAAAAGAATAACATCACTGTGGAAAAACAAATACTTTATCTGTGGAAAACCAGTCTTATGAGTCTGTATTTTACAATAGCATTGTAAATGTGATTTTGTTAGGATTTTCTTGGTCACATACTTTTCAGAGAAAGAGCTGAGCTGAAAGTTAAAACAGATGCAAGAAGCTACACTTTGCCCTAGGCATGCTTTCACTAATTTTAGTTTGTTATTGTTCAGTTCAGTGAGCTTGTTCAAGTTTAACATTTCAATTAGTTGTGTAACTACCTAAAAAGAAGTATCATATGAAGTCATTTGTGTTTTAAGGGATCCTGATGCTGGTTCATAACATGGAAAGTAGTTGCTCATGCTGTTCAAACATGTTTGATCAAACCTAGAAGACTTTACCCTAGGGGCGGGTTCTAGAAAGAATGCAAGAGATTCACTTCTCTGCCATTGCATAAACACTGGCAACAGTCCAAGGAAGGATGAAGTCACTAAATCCAGATAGTGCTCTGTGAGTTATCATCGTCAGAACTAGTCAGGAACATTCCTCTTTCAGGGTCCCCTCTTGACCCATTTTTCTACACTGAAATCAGTATAATAAAATATTGAATAATAATATTCAAATCATTGTTCTTCTGAAAGAGAAAATAAATGTAAATACTCTGTGTTATTACCCACAGACATCACAGAGTGGCTCAGAAATAAAATTTAAAAAAAAACCAAACAAAAAAAAACCCCAAAAAACAAAAATGCCACTTCTGATTCTAGTACCATTATTCCTTTAATGTTATGTTGAAATATTTCATTGAAAGCTTAGTAGAACACTGAGCACCCAGCACTATTTCAGATTTCAGCAGCTGAAACATTATGAGTACAAAAAAGAAAATTGTTAAAGGTGAAGTGTTCAGTACATTCATTATACACCCTGTCCTTAAATACACATATGTAAAATCAAAGTGTATCATAAAATTGCGTTATACATTTTTGGCTTCACTAGCATTATATTCCATTATTAGTGTCACTAAGATGAGTATTTGCATTCGCATATGCTTCACTAGGCTTTTTTACAACTGCAATTGTCATATACCACTGAAGCCATCTTAGTACCTAACAGGCAAGTAAGAAGATCAGAGAAAATGGAAAAGACTGTTTGGAAAGAATAAAGAGAGAAAAAATGTTAATGTTAACCTGAAACCAAATTATACTCCCTTCAGCTTTGCATTGGGCCTGCTTATCTGCTGCCTTTCTCATCTAATCTTTTTATCTGTGAAAAATGTGTTTAAAATAATAGTAATTAGAACAGCAGTATTTGTAGATACAGAGTTACAGATGGGATTCATTTCCAAAATTTAAGTATCCAGTCTAAGTGTCATACTAACCTCCTATAGTCTAAGTTTGACTTTTAAACAACAATGAAAAGAACTAGGTGTCACCAGAGTAGAAAATCCAAGTATTTTAGACATTTATTTCAGGATGTTCTGAATTGCCAGCTGTAGATTCCACTGAGTACCCAGAAAGATTAATTTATACTCATGATTTACTTTCAGGCAGCTGAAGTTGGATGATATGAATTGCATGCTTCTAATTTTTAGATGGCTTGAAGTGAGAATATAGGCAAAAGGGAGTAAAAATATGACTCTTAAAACACCTGCTGTCTTCGGAATACATGTGTTCAACTGTTTACATTTCAGCAGAATAAAAAAAGTACAAAATTCACCAGCAAAATCTATTTCTGAGAGATTTGATCCTAGACATTTCGAAGTGGTCAAAACTGGTGGTTGATACAAAAATCCAATGAGGATTTGATTCTGTGAAAAATCACAGGCATAGCCTAACATCCAAAGTCAGGAGTTTCTGATGTATCACTCATGATATATTAACAGTAGTAGAGTGGGAAGGAGTTAGTTGAGAATAAAAGATGCTGTAATTTTTGACTTGCTCCTGGTTTTCTGAGAAAGCAGTGTCTGCAGATGGGTATTACACATCCACAACTCTAATACAGGACCACTCAATGAAGATATTCTAGACATGCAGAAGCATGAACTGTATTTTCCTGCAGGCTTATTAACAAATGACTGAAAGTATTAAATCTGCAAACTCATTTCTGAGGAGATCTAGAGTAAACTTATATGAAGAGCATTTTGAGAGCCTCAGTCCAGGGCTCTGCTGAGCAATTTAACAGGTCTGAATTAAAAAGCTTGTTTATGAGGTAGAGTTGAAAAATCTCTGTTTTTCAGAAAAACTGTTGATTCAGAAGGGCAACTGATAGGGAAACCAGTATGTTCTTGTATACATTTTTATCAAGGAACTTAATCTAACATAGGTCAGATGAATGACACATAAGATGTGCCTACTTCACTACATTGTCTAAAGCTCAGGTAGATGAATCCTTGCTTCAGAGCATTTCAGCATGTTGAACAGATTTTCCATAGCCTTTGCTAAGTAGCTCTTTGCCAAAAATTTTTCGCACTCTCTTCTTCATAATTTATTCCCCTTATTATTCCCCTTACTTGGCCCTCATACCTAGTCTTCCCTGAATTCTACCAGCTACCTTTCCATGATCCTTCTTTCCCTTCCTTTGCCTTCACCTTCACCTTTACGTTTGCCCTTGTTTCCCTTTCCCTTTCCCCTTCCCCTCCCCCACCCCTCCCCCTTATTCTTTTTTTTGTTCAGTGTTACCTCTCCACTGCATGCTCCTCAGAGTGGGACCAACAATGTATTTGTATTTGTACATTACTTTGCAAATGGGGCCCCTTCTTGATTAGTCTTCCATGTAGTTATAAATATAAGTAAAAAAAAATAATCATAGGGGGTTGGAATGTGAGAAATAATGCTGGCTGCCCAGATTTCTGCAGGGTTCAGTTAGCCATTCTGCATGCTAACAGAGTAAGTTACTGAAAAGGCTGTTGTTCAGTGCCTAAGAATGTGTTCTTACCACTTCTGCACTAAGAAAGGCAGAATCAAAATATTTTATTCTAACTACAGTTAGGTAGTGAGTTTATAATGATTTATAAAAGGAAGCTGCTCTTTTTGAAAATATGCTGCATAATAAATGTCTGAACAGTTTCAGTTTTTTATCATCAGTCCCAGACTACAGTATTCACAGAATAGTTAATCAGTTCTGTTGTTCAAAATATAAAATTGACATCTGTTTACATCTTATATCCCTATGATGTCCAACATTTTCATGAAACCTGAACATTTAAAAATAAGCATATCCACATTCTGGAGGCTTTCTACATAAAGGGTGTACACGCATATATTTAAAACCAGGTGTATGTATATCCTTATTGTGGTTTGTGTTTGTGTATAAACATATATATTTGATTACTGTTTTTCATTCCTTTACACATTCTTGTTCTTTATGATCTATTATTTCTTTCTGGCTATAAAGCAGCAAGTGCCAACACCTCTACAACTAATGAAGCATATATCTCTGCTTTGAATACATTATAGTCATAGCACTAAAGAAAGAGCATTTGGGGAACTTTTAATAGCAGTACAGCATGTGTTGCTCTTCTAATATGTTTTAACTTTGCTGCTTCTGTAATAACAATCAAGTTTGCTACATTCATGCTACAGGTGGAAACGTTTTCCTGGTTTACATAATTCTACAGTACTTATGTTATTGCAATACAAGGGAGGAAAATCTCTTTTAGATTAACAGATTTTTTTCTAAGATGCTGTTTCTGTATTCTAGGGCTTACATGATCTTCAAAATAATAAAAAATACTAAAAAAAATGTCATTACGGACTAAATCCTATTGTCCTTTCTCTCCAAATAAATGCAAGATTTGACTTTATTGGATTCCATCTAGTGATATATGTAAGAATCATTTCTCACCATAGAGAAAGGAAAAGTTTCAAAGCTAAAATAAAATGCACATATTTTGCTCCTGCAGTAGTGAACTATGCAAAAGCAAATTCAAACACACCTGCCAAAATACTTGTAATAGCTGACTCCTTGTGTAAAGTGAATAAAAATATTCTGGGGAAAATGGAGAATCCATATGAACTCGGATTGCCAGAAAAAAACTGCATATTTTCTCTCATAAATCCAAACAGGAATGAGTAGGAAAAAGGAAATGATCATTTATGGCAAACATGATATGTCATATTCCACACAGTAATTAGGTAGAATGAGGTAGAGAAAATCTCTGTCTAGATTGAGGCAAGGCTTTACCTGCATGACATAATCTTGTACATGAAGCTTGATGATATAAAAGGAAAATTACAATGCGCTCCCAATTTTGCTTTGGAATTTTTTTGAAAAACTCACTTTATTATATTTTGCATTGTCCCTCCTGCTTGCCCAACTTGAGAATTACCTCAATCATTATTAAATTTCATTCTTGATAGAATAAATCTACTCCACTTTATCTGACAGAAATTACTACTGGGCATCAGTATCTGGCAGCAGAAAAGTATTTTTAATATTTCAATATTCATTTTTCTCCATGGACCTCGATGAATCTAATTCAGATTATTCTGATTGAAAATTTGGTCAAAACCCAAAGCAACTTAATCAGAAATCACCTTCTTGAAAAAATTTTTAAAAGAGTTTAACAAGCATTCAAGATAATCCTAATTTTTACACTTTGCCAAAACCCACTAATATTTCCGGTACTGCGCTCCAGTAATTTCTGCCATTCATAGGCTCCAGGAATATTAATCTCACAAAACACATCTCTATAACTGGCATTAATTAGCACACTGATTGGCAGAGCATAACCTACCATGTCATGCCTAGAAGTGGTCCTTCTATGTCAATACTGAAGAAGAAGGGGTGGAGTGCATGCAGCAGAACTCAGTGTCGCTACCCAGGATGGAGGACAAGACTTTGGTCTCCAGGGCATACTGCTCACCATGATGCTAAAACACTGAAATTTAAAAGTGGAAAAATACACTTTTCCTCTATATGCAAGTTGTGAGTTAACACAGATGCCAGGAAAATGACCACTTTATCTTTCCTCCTGAGCCCTCTCCACCACTATCACCACCCCCACTCTTTTTCTGTCACTCTCGGTTACATCCTGACTCCAGCCTTTTATTGTGTTGCCTGAAGATACTCTACCAGTCATGTTAAAATCAATCTCTCTTTTAACCACTTCTCCCACAATTATTTCTGGCCTTTTTTCTACAGTGTTTAGAAGCAGTGGTGATCAACCACTCTCCTACAGGTCAGCTATGAGGCCATTACTATCTCTAAAAATTGTCCTTGGTGCCTGCTTCCACCACTGTACCTGAAAGAAGCTAGCTAACAAAAAAAGCCAGCTTTGAGAGACATCATAAAGGACATATATTATAATGGAAGATTAATGCTCCACTATATCTTTTATCTATGTCTTCTTTTCTGATATTTTAAACACTTCGGGGCAGTTTAGCAACAACAGAATAATGCAAAACAGGAACATATTTCATGTGTGCTTTGTATTCTGACTGTGAGAGAAGTCTGCTTGAAGATGCGTTTAATTATACAAAGGAGAAGGCCGATGCTTTCTCACCAATTCAGTGGGAATTCAGACTACAGGCAGCAGATGCGCACGGGGCTTTTCATGTGTAACAGCCTGAGTGTTGGGTCTACTTGTTGAGGAATGTATCTCAATATAGATCACCTAATTTCACTACACTTCTGCATGATGAGGTCATTAGTGTATACTACTTTGAAATAAATCTTCAAAAATTAAAGATAATATTAAGGTGGGAAGCTGATACAATATTATACACTGTAATTTTTTTCCATTATATTAAACATGAAGAATCTAAGCATTTTATAAGAGGACTGGTAATTGCAATATGACTGGACATGAATTATATTTCTTTATCTTAATTCCTGACATTTCTGTCATGAATCGTCATGTTATGTTCAGCTCAGTCACTTTAGTTTATAACATGAGACAACAAACATGACAAAATATGTCACAATAACCCAGATAACATGTCAAAAATTTTTAGGAAAAAAAAAATCTTTCTCTTTTAGCTTGGACATTATCCTTCCCCCACAAAAAGGAAAGAATTGAAATTATATTCTTCACAACTGCAACTGAAATAATCTATTTTAAAGTTTGTGTTTGTGTCTCTTTTTTTGACTGGCATTTTTATATGTATTTCACTAACAACAGACAGCTAAAGGAATGTTTATAAGCTAACAAAAAAATGAATGGAAACAATTAAATGTAGCTTGTATTATTGAAGAGAAATTTTGTTAGTTCTCTTTTCATAATTCATTCAAGATGGGAAGCTGACATTCAGGCATAACATTTATTCTTCAATGAGATCTTTATTATATCCAGTTTTAAAGAGAAACTGCTTAAAGTTCCAGCAAGTTAAGTGATCTGATCAAGGTTATACTGTAAAACTATGCATTGAATTTATTTTGGAGCATGGCACACTTCAGTTTTCCGGTATACCATACTGCTTCTCCATTACTGTTTTAAATCAAGAATCAACCCAGACTGGTATAAAGTATACCAGAACACTGTGTACTGAAAAATGAAAGCACCAGATGCTTGATGCAAAATGTAAAACCTGTCAAAAAGAGTCATAGAAAAGTTATTTTTTAAGAATGCTTTAGTATGTAATCTGTTTATTCCAAGGTTTGTTCAGACTTCTATAAAAATTATGAAAGGTCATACTGTAGACTAAAGCTGTTTCCAATTTGCAGGGACCATTTTGTTGTCAACTGGTAGTCTTTTCCAATGTTTTTCATTATTAGGGGAACCAATTAAAACATACTCAGACTGTGCCACATATCTTAAGTGCGTAATTTGTAGAAAATTCTTATCTGTCCATTACCTTTTTTCTATTGCATTTTCTTCCCCCGTCTTTGGGTAGTGGGATCACTTTTTTCCCTTTTAATAAGAGTTTTGTGTTAAAACTGGCATGTTGAAATGCCTGACATGAGAATTCTCAAACTGTCTTAACTAGATTTTGGCATTTAATAAGCTGTAAACTGCTGAAGCTATTTGCAGATGAAGTCTCATTTTTGTCCATCAGCAGGGGGCTGGGAGCATAATTAATTGAGTGAAAGTTAAAAGACGGACAGCATGGTTACATTTATGCAAATATTGCAGGAGAACATCTAACAGAAAAGAAAAATACCTTGTAACTGATTGGTTTGGTTTGGGACCAAAATCCACAGGGTCCATTTAAACATTGCAGATTGTGCATATGACAATTAAGACCTATGGTGTTGGGGTTTTTTTTAATATACTTTCTGCAATGGAAAAAAATAATAAAGAGAACCTTCACTAACAGTCAAAGTTCCAAATCCAATGAGACAATTCTGTTTCTGTTTTAAGCTCTTTTACTGCTCATGAATGTTAAAATAGATTAAAAAAAAAAGGTATTACAAAAATCATATGATGCATGTGTCTTCAACCATATGCCAGTCTCTGCTGTTTATTTCTTTTATTCATATCCCAGTCATATGCATCCTGGTACACCAAAGATTCTATTTAATTAAAGTTAGTTAAAAGCTTAAACCACAGAGATCAGGACAGCTGCTACAGGTATTAACCTGGGTGCTGCTTAGGGTGATCAGAAGCTCTTTTATTTATTCTATTTTATATTATATTTTCTTGTAAGAAGTTTTGTTGATTTTTTTTTTTTTCCTCCTGGCTGCTACTGTGTTTTGGAACTATTCTTTTAAAACCAAAAGCAGCAAACATGGATGTTTGGATTGAAACACTTTCCCTTTTATAATTTTGGGGGCTTTTATTATATATTTACAAGATAAAAATCACAACCTTGTTCGTTGATTTTTGACTATGCATGAAGAGCATGATGCACAGCAGATAAAACTTGTAAAGATATTTTGCTAGAGAATATAAACTCTAGTTCCTCTTTTGTCCTTCATGTGGTTTAACTTGAGTATCTTATTCCAGCAGGGTAACAACTAGCAAATAGTTTAGTTTTATCAGGCAGAGGAACTAGTGTATTACCCATTTATGGTAAAGATAATGTGCATGGATTTCTGCTGATCTCAACGTGCCTGGATTCGATGGATTCCTCCTGTATTCCACAGTGTTGCCAAATATGCTAGAATCAGCTCATGCTAAAGCTTGAAAAGAATAGGAGGAATGTACCTTTAGGAAATAAAATACTTCCTATTTTCTGCATCTGTATCAATAGGAAAGTAAACCCTGATTCTCATTCATGCTAAGGTTTCTTTTCAATGCTTGGTGATGCAAAGTGCCAGGCATCTTTAGACAACGCTAAGCATCCTGTGTGGGGAACTGCATCAAGAATCCACTCAACATAGTCAGTGGAATCTGGAGGGATATCCGCTAACCGTATTCAGTTACGTTACCATTTAAGTTCTGCTTAAGCTTGCCCCAAAGAAAATTACAATAGAAATCATTATTTGCTATCTCATTAGGTCTAAGCACTTCTCTTTGAAGTCTGCAGTTATTTTTTATTCCAAGCACCATTTATAAATGAATTAAACTTCTTAAACTTCTGAATGCAGACATATAAACCAATATCTTGCTGTCTGTTCAAATAAGGCAAGGTTAATATCCAGAGCTCTACAGGTGTGTTTCTGAATGCAGTTGTGAAACGGGGATTAAAAAAAAATGTGAAATACATAAAGAGAAGGAGATAATGGAGATCACTTTAATTTTAATCAGGCTGAGCACTGAAGTTAAGTTTAGACTTCCCAATATGCCAGAATTTTATTGTTGAATATTAAACATCAAACATTTAGTTTAAAATCGTTAACTATTAACAAGTAATCAATTAGCTAATGCATATCACCTAACTTCTACTTGTCAGGTCTCTAATAGCTATTGCAGTCCCACTGGTGGCTAGAAGAGTATTCATCATTCTATTCATGTAAAAAAGTGGAAAATATCAAATATGTCCAATTGCTCAATATTCTGATATAATACAATGCAGTGGTCAAATAGTGGAGATACTGCCACCAGCTTAAAATATTCGGGATAAATCAGTGTTGTCTCTTTCTACTTTATGATGTTTCCATTGAATTTGGCATCATAAGTTGTAATAAGTATTCAGCTGGTAAATATTTTCAATAATCTCTTCTACGCCTGGAAGCAATTATCAGTCTTTAAACATATATTTATGGAAAAAAAAAAAAAGCACAACTAAATTAGATTATTTCCCTGTGAACATTGCATAGATCATGATGGAAAAAGCTTTAAAAAAAATTAAAAATCTACAATTATTTTTTAAAAAGACATACACCCCCCTTCTATATATATTTTATGCTTGCCTGAGATGAGCATTAACTGCAAAGTAACAGCAGAAAAATGGGCATTCATTTCCCATGCATTTTATTTACTTTGTAAAACTGGGAATTTTGTAAGGGACTTAGGAGGAAATCACCACAGTGTACCTATCTACTGTACCTATTGCTATCCTCATTATTAAATTAACAGTTCATTTTGGAGTCAAATAACCCATCTGTATAACTCAAAAGACATCATTCAGTAATGGACTGAAGAGAGGGAAGAGAAATCAGGACTTTGAAATGGCATTTGTCACATTATTCTGTATGAATTGCTTTTCTACTACTATCTTTAAATGCTTCCAACCCAAGGAAACTAAGAAAAAAAGAATAAACAAGCATCTGCCTTTTACTATCCACCCCTGTGGGATAAGTACCAGTTAAAACTACTGAAAAGAATGGCAATAAAACTCTAGTGCTTGTGATTCAGCCAAGCTTATAACTCTTTCTTGGAAACCTCATGAAACAGCAATGTAGTAAACACATAACCACTTCTAACAAAGTTGCCTGCCAAAATAACTCTATTAAGACGGATTATGTAAAGTTATATGCAGGATGTCATAAGCAGCATTAAATACTATACTTATGGGAATTATTAGACCCTTTACTATAGAAGTCAGAGTATTCTGGAAAAAATGAAATTCACTACAAGTCATGATATTTACCTGAAGTAACTAAAAAACATGATAACCCAGTAGATATGCTACCCTTAGAATGTAACCTATCTAATGATATAAGCAAATGATTTAAAGGCATTCCCCCTTTGTGGCATTATCAACGAATAATCTGCAGCAGAGGAGTTTCTGTAACCATAACTTCTCCCTCATTGTAAACTCAATAAGATTTATTTATTTATTTATTTATTTATTTATTTTTCTATAGAGAACATACTTTTGTTTTTTTAAAATTCTGCTTATCCAACAGAAAAAGATGTATGGCAATAAAAGAAAGATAATAAATGTGAAAAATGCAATCCAGGGAATTGTTATTCAGTAACTTGTAATCTGCCATTTAAAGCAAGGCTCAGTAGATCTGGAGCTGACTCTACAGTCTGTGTACTCAGTTAATTAAGAGAACTCTACTTGACAAAGAAATGCAGTCAAACATTAGCTTTTCTGCCAGTAAAAAGCAATGAAATTTTGGATTATGGTGAATGATTAACAAATCATGTACACTCTTCTGGAATATCATTTGTGAACAAATGCAAGAATATCAGAGAGAAATCTGACAGAAAATAATTAATCTTTACTTTTGACTCTTCAACATCTTTCTCAACTTTTGGATTTCATATAGTGTCATGTGAATTTGAGCAACAAAATTGGAAATCTTGAACTGATATCTTGTGAAGCCAGAGAAAATCTATTCCTTCTTTTAAACATAAAAAAAAAAAAAAAAAAAAAAAAAAAAGAAAAAAATGCTGAAGAGGAGAGTTGTGGTGTTTTACTTATAATTCAAATTTTCAGGAATTTTAAAGGACTTGTAAACTCATATTCTGGTTAATTTTAAATTTTTAGCTCTCTGTTTGTTCAACTTAAGTTTGTCTGTGTATTTATCTATCCTATCTTCCAGTCTTAGGTTTTACCTACTTTGGGGGGGGGAGGGTTACTGTTTCTTTTTGATTGAGGTAAAAAAATTTGGAAATGAATTGACACTATAATACAGAAGATGTGTAAAAGCACATATTTGATTTTTGGCTGGAATGCCTTGGCCTTTGAACATGACTGAAAAATCCTACATTGTGAAACATCACTGTTAACTAATGACCCACAGTTTTTGAGAAAAGAGTAACAGATTAAAGGAGTAGCACATCTGGGGAAAAGGTCCAGTGACTAGTAAATCTCTAAGAGGCTCTTACAAAAGAGGGATGTATTGTATGTTCATATTCAGACTATATCTGGTGCAAATAGCTGTAAGTAGTTGTTCTGGTTGGAAGATTTGTTATGAGTTTACACTATCATAGTAGCATTCCTGGTGAATGGATGGTGCTGTATCATCATAGCAGTCTTTTAACTCTTTCTGTGAATATTAAAGTTCAGTATCATGCAAAAAGGAAATCACAAGGACTGCTATCCTCTTTTACTATTTATTCAGACAGCAAAGTATATTGTCACAGGAAATTAAACTTATCCCCTGAAGAGCTTTCTGACAGCAGATAACTTTACTGGGCACAAATCCATGCATTTTACTAAATAGAGGATATGTTCGTTCATTCAGCAATACCGGATGCACAGAGGTCCAGTGATTCAGATTCCATTTCAGGCATTCTGTTTATTCTAATCAATAATAATTGAGTGCCTCTGTTTTAAAAGAATGATGTCTTATAAATAAGAAATTGGCTCAGAGTGACATGTTTGGCTACAGTCCACAGTTTGAAAATGTTAGTGCAACACTGTTAGTGTTTGTTATATAGAAGGGTAGAATATTTATGCACTGGATCAACCCTTATTTTCACAGATCAGAGTCAGCTCTGGCATAAAGTTGAGAAAAAAGCTGTGGCATAATGTTGGCATAAAATACCCATTATCATGGTATTTCACCTGAACTGATAACATTTTCAGAAACATCTTGATTCACATTTCGTGTTGTTATGAACCCAGACATCATTACACAGCAAACAAGTTCCTGAGCTCCTTAATGCACTAGACATTTCAAACACTGATCAACTAAAACATTAAAACATCTGAAAATCACTTTTCAGGTGTAAATTTATTACAAAGCAATTCCAACCTGAAATATGAAAATAACATCAGAAATGGTTGCTACTCACAGCTATGAATTCTTCTCTCCCACCATAACTGAAGAAGAATAACTCCTGGAGACAAATATGTTGAAGTGCATTAAACATGTTAAAATAAATCTGTTCAAATGATTTCTCTTTTCATAGTGTATTGTGCATGACTATTCACATACAATTTTTAAATTCTTTTTGCTAACTGATTTGGGAAATTTTACAGGTACATTAGGATTCTCTAGAAAAACATAACACTTATCATGTATTCAGTAAAACAAAACTCAAAAGAAGGTATAACTCAAAGAATTATATTGCATCTGAATCTGTACATATGTCTCTGGATCTCTGGAAACCTTAAGCTGGGTTTAATCTTCACTGACTTTAGGAACTTGGCTGAAGTAAACCAGAAACATAGCCACTGGAGGCTCCTGCTATATTGAATAATTAAAGATATGTCCTTTCAAAGGCACTTCACCCTGAGGAAGTGCCCACTACTTTATACCATCTTTACCTAAAGTGTCAGATAAAGATGCTCCTACATTAAATGCCGCATGCTGGTGTGCTGTTTTGGGTAGTATGTATCTCTCTTGAACACAAGGAATAGTAACTACTCCCAAATTCAGGAGTGAAAATACAGCTTTTTCAGAGAATATAGCTTAAACATTGCAAGGTGACTATCTGAAAGGGAAAACACAAAGTTATTCTCCCTATCATGGCAGTTCATTAAACAGTATAGGTTTTATTGATATATCTCTCTTCTTCAACATACTATGCTGAAGTCAGTAGAACTTTGTGCAGAGGAGAGAGCAGCTCTTTGTGAATAATGTCTGTATGGTATGTTACATGTGTATGTAGTAAAAAATTTGAAATGACATACTGGCAAAAGTCATACAGGAGAGACACACAGATTGTTTAAGAAGTTTAAAGATACTGCTTTTGCACCGACAAAATATCAATGTATTTATATGTTTCCCCTACTAGTAAGAATATTGTAGATACTGTTCAATTGCTTTTCATTTCAAAGAAAATTTAATTGTTCATCACCATGTTTTAAAGGTACAGCTGAGATAAAGCTTAGAAACTGTTCTCGAGTTTGGAATTCCCTGGGTTTTGACTGCTTCATTTTCTCAAGCCTTAACATTGCACTAATGTCTTTCTCTTTTTTTTTTTCTTCTTTTTTTTTTCTTCATTATACCTAAAGACTGTACACAGAGAACATTTGGGGAATAACTGAAAGAAACACCCACACAAGGGAGCAAGAATCCACAGCTTGTATTGATCCTGGCATTTTCCCATGTTCCAACCAAATGAACAAGCCACAGGTGCAACCAGAAAGAGCAGGTGATCCAAACAAACTGTTATTGTGATGGGAATAAGTATGATTTTTTGTCCATAATGTATTCATCTCAAGGCACATTGATGCATCTGTTATATATTTACCAGCAGTGTTGTTTTCTGCCAGAAATTTTAAAAGAATGTAAATCTCTGAATTTATACACTTTGAAGATATATTCCACAGCTTTATTGTTTCTGATTTCCATGTCTGGAACCTTAAATCAATTAATCTAATAGTACAACTAACATTCAGTAACATAAGCAAGTTATGTGCTTATAGACTCATCATTCAGCAACAGTAACATAGGGAGAGGAGAGTTAGGAGGACGTGCCAAGATTTCAATGTAAAAAGTATCACATTATGTACAGACATGTCTTCTCAGTTCTTTTACTTTCTATGTGGTTGTTCCCAGCATTGTTCCTTCTTATCAGCTTGCTAACCTGCTACTGAACCAACAGAGATGCCTATCCAAACTGGTGAATAATAACCATTTTATGAACAACTATGTTACGAAAAGGTAGGTATTTAGAAGTGGGCAAGAGTTGAACCAGTATATTGATCCAAGCAGGGAGGTACCTTCTAAGACCTTTAATATAAAAAATGTGGCTGCTGTAAGAGCAGAATTAAGAGCTGAAAGGGCTGAGACTAGTGTGCTGAAAGGGCTAATACGGACTAATAGCTGAAAGGGTTGAGACTAGTGTGTTGTTCCTAAACAGCATCTTTGACCAGACACATAGTAGTGTGCTAGATGGAGAAGTCTGGATTAGATCTGGAGCTGGACTAGGCCAGACTGGATCTGGACTAGATCTGGACAAGGCCAGATCCTGTAAGGTATTTCTTATATTTTCATCTTTACTCTGAGCAGTATTAACTCTTACATCTACAAAATTAGACTGAAATTTCCTAAACAGAATCTGAACTCCAGTTTCATGACCATTTCTTGACTGTAGCAATCACATCATATCTAAAATAACCACGTGTGCTCTGCCTCTGCTGTTCCTACTCTCAACTTGTTCTCTTAACACTTCCAGAGACAGTAAAGCTGCATTTTCTTCCCCCTTCTGTTCTTCTGGCTCCAGAGCTCTTGCATTTTTGGTTGTTCATTTCCTTCAGCAGGATGAATTATAAATGCCAGGTGTTCACCCAATAGATTGATGATTGGGGCACAATTCTGGGAAGTAAGAAAGACTTCAATCCCATACTATACTCCTCAAATCCTTTGCTATTGTTCTCATCATTAAATCGGAACTTGTAGCTGCTGCGGCCTTGGCAACTTACTCCTTCAGTGATCCACTCAGCTATACCATATGTACAACATCAGTGTAGGAAATGTTTCAGGCTCATAGAATTTAATGTCTATATGAACAAATTTTTAAAAAGACATGCAGCTACTAGAATTCTGAACACATTTCGGGAATAAGCCTGGGATGGGAACTATTCCCATCAGGTGGTTGTGGCTACTCTGCTTACAGACAAAGACATGTATGGGTGTAAGTTATTTAGTGCTAGCTGATCTCAGTGCCAAAAAACAGTCCTAGGCATTTTTGTTTAACTACTATAAACATAGCCATATAGACGGAACACAATATTTGTGAACTAAATACACAGACCACTTGCTATATGCTGTACTATTTAAACAACTTTATTTGTTTTCCCCTGAAAGTTTTTAAAATAGTTCAGAACATATCACAGGTAATTTTCTTGACAAATTTAGCTCTTAGCTGTTTAAAATCACTGTCAAATTATAATAGCACCTGGATTATGAAACAGGATAAATGGATGATCTTTGGCACTGCGATTCAGTACCTAAATAAAGATATTTTTTATGCAAAAAAATGCTTAAAATGATTGCTTTTAGCTTGAGATTTTCTGCCTAACTTTCACTGTAAATAACTTTTAAAAGAATGGTCTTGGAAAACATTGTATGTAGCTGTTACTCCTTTCCCAAGTGGCTTAAATGTTATTCCCTTAACCAGAGCTTTAAGTGGTTTTGTATTCTTCCTTATGTTATGTAGAATAGGAATTAGTGCTCATTAGAGTGGCACTCAGACTACATCTATGTTACTAAATAAAAGTGACTGGAACATTGCCTGTAAGGTGGTAGCTGGTATAGACCTAAAAAGAAGCCAGGGATCAAATCACAAACACTGGAAAATCCTGGTACGCTGTTTGAACCTTTGCACAGTCCGTTTTATTTACTAGTATACGGACATAGAGTTAGTCACACAGTTCTCTCAGTAATACAGTCTGTCACATGCCATGGGATGCATCTAGCTCCACAGGACTCATAGCAAGAAGGGGCATATTGTTCGACCATGAGAGAGGAGAGAGAGACATGTTAAGTAGCGTGCACCAAGTTGTAGCAAGTACTGCCATCTCTCTCCTTCCTCCTGACCTGATAGACCCGATGCTATGGGCACAGATGATCAATGAACTCAGGTGTGCTCTGGTGTCACACAAGGTTGTACGACATAAGTGTGTGTAGGAAGGAATCTTGTTCTCTGGTAGTGACAGAAGTAGTAATAGCCCTCCAAAAAGTTTTAGTATCTCCCATACCATTTATCAGCCACAGTAGAGATGCATACTGGTAGAAGTTACAGCTATACAAGATTCCTACTAGAAATAAACAAATGCAATAAATGGTAACTTACACTTCTACTGTTTATCGCTTCTTTCTTGCTGAATCAGCTGTCTGGTTACAGCGCAGATTTCCATAGATTTTCTTCTGCAGAAGCTAGAAAATATCTGTAATTGAAGGGAGCTCTTAAAGGTTTGAAGTATTTTAGCTGTGAGAGTACAACTCTCTGAAACCACTAGCGACTTCTCTTGACACTTTTATAACTAAAATCAGCTCAACCAGCTTTTCAAATTTTACAAAAATGAAATAGCTTCAGGCAGAGACCTGGTGCACCCAGTTTAAACTCAAGTGATTTTTTTTATGTCTGAGATAAACCACTGAAAATCAGGGTTTATGTTGGATTTTCTGGCACAAATAGAGAAGCTGCTATATAGTAACACTGAATAAGCTTGCTTTTATTTCCTTCTATTCTAGGTATAAGGGATCAGCTTCTCAACACATGCAAATTGGTCAGTGAAATCAGGAAAAGATATAGACATTTACAACATTGCTGGCAGGCATATATCTATCTGTATAAAGCCAGTCATGTAGACCAGACACAGCTCCTACTTAAATTCCTTGCAAGGCTGTTGAACTACTTCAGATTTTCAGTGCCATAGTTCAGAATATAGATTGCAAACTAAATTATATAAGAGCTTAAATAGAGAGATGATTTAATCTTTGTCTCTCAAGAGTGACCTTTGAACTTAATCTTTTACAGGAAGCATGACCTGCTTCTATGTTATTTGAGCATTTTGTGGGACTTCTACACTTCTTCCCACTACTCATTGTCATTGTAATTGTCTGTTTCAGGACTCTAACACACCAATATATTCTCCACTGGCTCAGATAGATAGACACAGAATTGTACCAAACATAGACCACCTAAGTAACTAATTTTAGTGTGGTGCATTCCATCAAAATGCAGATATAAAAAATAGATCAGATTAATTATTTTTATTTTTCTCTTTGGATTACAGGTATTGTAACTTGATGGGTTTGGTTCTAGATATCTCCATTGCCAGTTTTAGGTGAGATTAATTCCTCTATAAGCATTCAAAGTTTGTAGTCAAGGAACAGTTAGATTTCACACAAAGGTGAAACAAATATACAATGCCTGATCTCAGAATAAGGCTGTCAAAAGAGCTAGGGGAAAAAAAAATAAAAAAGCTAAGAGCAGGGAAGCAATGCGATATTAGCTAAAGGTACCAAATATGTATTTGACATAAGTGCTGTCAAGGGTGTTTGTTTTGCCTCCCCCCCCCCCAAAAAAAATCACATTAGGGTTTTAAGTGAGAGAGGTGAAGGAAGACTGCACGTAGGCTTAGACATGTTTCTAAGGAACCCATGGCATACAATGCATGCCCTACAATGTTTATGATTCCAAAAATATGACAAACAGACAGTGATGGCACATGTCACACAGTGCTCAAAGGTTAGTGTTTAAAACTGTGCTTAATGTGAAGTGAATATAGGTCAGGGGTAGCTTAAGAACAGTCTTGAAAAGGAAATTTAAGAGATGGTATTTAATGTGATAGAAAGGGCAAGACCCATAAAGATCTTCTAAAACCTTCTGGTGACACAAAGTTATGAGAGCCTGGACAAGTATTCTAATTTTGTGGAGAGATACCACAGACCATGAATCAGAGTCAATGTGCAAGAACCTTCAAATTTAGATACATCCTGGAAGTTAATTAAAGATATTACCCAACTCATAAGCAGGATAGTGAAGTTACCCATCATGGCAGAGGTGAAAGAACACTGTGAGGGGGAAAACGAGATATTAAAGAGGTAGGCTTACAATATTTGCTCAGAGGGACTATAGTCTGGAGATAAGAAATAGAGAGATAAGAAGGGGGGGTGAGAGAGACAAACATATGATCAATACAGTGGAGGAAAGCATAGTCAATATTCTAAAATGTTCTCTGCAGACAGTGTTCATCTCACATACAACCTAAGACTTAGTAGCAGTGCTCCCTTATGACAGCCAGTGGGGAGGAAAAATAAAAGTAATTATCAGAGATACTGCATAAGTCATTAAAAGTAGATGAATCACACATTATAAATGCCAACGACAGTAGCCTAGACAATAATCTCAAGTGAAAATCTCCACACTGCAGAGGTCTAAAGGTGGAAGATATAACTCTATCAAGTATTAAAAATGAAAAGAGGAACAGGGCTGAAACATAGCTCTGTAGAAATCCCTCAAAAATTTATAATGGGGATACGGAAACAAAGTTCTGAAGTAATTACTGGGTAGGCAGGAGGAAAACTGGTGGAGAACAGAATGTATAAACTGAGAGAAACTAAGGTTTCTTCCTGGAATTTCTTCCTGGAATTCCTTAAATTCCTGGAAGAAGAGCACCACTGACTGGAGGAGGTTGCTGATGAATCAAACACAACTGGCTTACAGCACCATTCTGTAGTTTGCAGTGTAAGCCAAGATGAGAGACTGAGAGATGGATTTGTTCACCATTAACAAAAGAAGGTTGGGAGAGGACCTTATGGCCATCAACAACTACCTAATGAGAAGGTATAAAGAAGACAGAGTCAGATTCAACAGTGCACAGAACAAAGTCATGAAGCAAGTTTGGAACATGGGAAATTCTGTCCCAAAAAGAAAAATAAATAAATACTAAGCGCAGGCACACACCGGGACAGGCTGCCCAGAGAAGCTGTGGTATCTCTATCCTTGGAGACTTTCGGAACTCAGCTGGACACAGCCCTGAGCAACCTGCTACACCTGGATGTGCTTTGACTGAGGCATTGGACAAAAGACTTCCAGAGGCCCTGGAAAAATCCACAAGATTTTGTGATTCTAAGAAAGGACAAGACAATTTTTTTATTTTTTAAAGACCAAAAAACTTGAAGACTGCTTATATTACAAGGCAGAAGCAAGACAGGCAGAAAGAGTGAGAGATTAACTGAAGAGTATGGGTGAAAAGAAAGCATGGTCATGAAGATGAGGAGATTTTCCTCAGTTTCAACAGGTTATTGAAAGGTTATTAATTTTATTTTACTAGACTTATGTAAAGTAAATAGAATCATTCTAGTGCTAAACAAAAACTTTAGATCTACAATTTGTCAGTTTTATCCCAAATTATTACACAGGTTAACCTGGTTTGTTGTTGGTTTCTTTTATTTAAATAAATACATAAGAATTCACTTCTAGCTGAATTACATTACAAGTAGCCATTAAGCCTGCGACAAGACTGCATCTCTGCCTTCAGTTCTATTACCCTAGAAAAACTTCACCTGTATATAATCTGTTTTCCTATCTGTAGAAAGGAAACAATGAAAAAAGCTTGCTTTTAGTCACTGAGCTCTTCAGATGGTGAGAACTGTTGCTGTTAATACTGTGGATCTGAGAGAGAATAAAGACAAATGCGCTAATCTCCATTGTTCC